>NC_134400.1:149349911-149624895 GCF_050003625.1 Haematobia irritans | reverse complement strand
AAGGTTCAAGTGTGGTTCACCTTTGGGTTTAGTGAACTGCCTGAATTTATTCTGATAATTGGTTGATAGTTTTGCTGCAAGTAGAGAATGCTGATGAGGAATGTGGTAATTCCGAAACGTGCGTCCATCCAACCATCTTGCAGTCTATAGGGCTTTGCCCAAATAAATTTGACAAACATTCTTTTCCTCTGTTGGTTAAGCTACACTTGTAGTTTAGTCAATGCATGGTTTTAAGCCGAAATCAAAAACAACAACACTGATTAAAGAAAAAAAAAAAAACAAAACAAAAATTTTATTTCTATAGAAAATTTTGTCAAAATTTTATTTCTATAGAAAATTTTCTCAAAATTCCATTTCTATAGAAAATTGTTGTTAAAATTTTATTTCTATAGAAAAGATTGGAAATTTTTTTCTGTAGTAAATTTTGTCAAAATTTTATATCTATAGAATATTTTGTCAAAATGTTATTTCTACAGAAAATTTTGTCAAAATTGTATTTCAATTGAAAATGTTCTCAAAATGTTATTTATATAGACAATTTTGTCAAATTTTTATTTCTATAGAAAATATTCTCAACATTTTATTTCTATAGAAATTTTTGTAAAATTTTTATTTCTATAGAAAATTTTGTGAAATTTCTATTTCTATAGAAAATATTGTCAAAATTTTATTTCTATAGAAAATTTTGTCAAAATTTTATTTCTATAGAAAAGTCTCTCAAAATTTTATTTCTATAGGAAATTTACTCAAAATTTTATTTCTATAGAAAATTCTCTCATAATATTTTTTCTTAAGCAAAATTTCTCAAAACTTTATTTCTATAGCAAATTTTCTCAAGATTTTATTTCTATAGAAAATTTTCTCATAATTTTATTTCTATAGAAAATTTTGTCAAAATTTCATTTCTATCGAAAATTTTCTCAAAATGTCATTTCTATAGAAAATTTTGTCAAAATTTTATTTCTATAGAAAATTTACAAAAATTTTTATTTCTATAGAAAATTCTCTCAAAATTTCATTTCTATAGAAAATTTACTCAAAACTTTATTTCTATAGAAAATTTTGTCAAAATTTTGTTTCTAAAGCAAAATTTCTCAAAACTTTATTTCTATAGCAAATTTTCTCAAAATTTTATTTCTATAGAAAATTTTGTCAAAATTTCATTTCTATCGAAAATTTTTTCAAAATTTCATTTCTATAGAAAACTTTCTCAAAATTTCATTTCTATAGAAAATTTTGTCAAAATTTTATTTCTATAGAAAATTTTGTCAAAACTTTATTTCTATAGGAAATTTTCTCAAAATTTTTATTTCTATAGAACTTATGGTATGATCAACAATATCCATATAGTAAATTTTCAATATCATTTTACTAATAACATAATTTGCGATATTTTAACCAAGACCCACTGTACCATAACCATACCAGTTGTACCCACAGATCTTCACATTGTTAGAAGATAAGTGCGTGCAACTATTAATTTTGCATACAAATGATGGTAATAATACAGTTTATGAAACAACAGAGCAGACTTTAAAAATTTTTATATACGCGTTTGGCCACTTGACTTACACTCACTACCACCGTTGGATTGATTGCTAGCTAGTTGGTGACCGCACCTTCATTTGTAAAAGTGTGCTCGTAGTTTTCCTACTGCCAGTTTGACCAACGACCAAATCATCTCATACGTACTGAGACCAAATTTTTGTGAGAGCTTAATAATGAAGCACAAAAACTAATAGTTTTCTATATTTCTGCGTTTTTTTTTTCGTTTAGTCATTTTTATGGAAATTTTTAACAAATTGCGTAAAACTTTGAAAGTGAAACAGATGCATGTGGTATGAAAGCAATGAAAATGTTGGATTAATATGTTTCGTTGACTCGTCACGATGATTGATACTTGGAAGAAAGCCTATCCGTTTATCGAATATAGATGCGGCATAGAAATTAGATTTAAAATAAAGTATCAAATAGGGTGGTATTTAAAACTGACTAACTAACAAACAAGTAAGGAAAGACTAAAGTCGGGCGGGATCGACTACAATGTACAATGTTCACCACCGTGTAGACCAACAGTTTTAGTATCATCTCAAATCTATCCAATTTGTTGGGAGCTATATCTAAATCTGAACGAATTTCTTCCATAATCAATACGATTCTACTCTGACCGTAAATACATGCGTGTGCCAAATTTAAAGTCGATGAAACTAAAACTGTGACCTAGACGTTGATCACTAAAATGTGTTTACAGACAGACGGTGGGACATGGCTAGATAGACTCGGGTGCCATCTTCTAAATTTTAATGCCCTATTCCACAGTGTGGCGTAGAGTATAAAAAGCCGCATCTTTGTCCCGGGGATCTTTGGATCCAAGAAAACTTGTTTTTTTTCGAGTGTAGGTGCGTGTAAAAAGAGCATAAATGTTCGTCAGCTAGAATGGCTTAGACGACATTAAATATTGGGGTCTTGCTAAGAGTTCGAATATTGGAAGTGTAAATTTTTGACAAAAGATAGCGTAATTCGGGATATACGGTGGCGAGTTCTCAGCACCGGATTGATCCGATGGGACCAAGACATCGGTCAAACAGTTACCACATTCGTATACGTGTTGTTTTTGTTGGTGAAGGTGCATCCCGGGGAGTCTCCTCCGTTTGCGTCTATTCAGTCTGCCGAAACCAAATTCACAACCATTCGGTTTTCGTGAGGTGTAACCGGTGCCTGGAGTGGATACATTTCCAGAACTTCTGCGGCCTAACATCGCTGCCGTAGTATAGTCATACTGACAAGGGACAGGATGCTGTGTCAACGACAGCAGCAGTGGATCCCGGTAGCCCGTCATTTGATTGGGACCACCTCCCCATAATTCTCATCATTAACCAATCCTCCAGTTTTATAACCTCTGAACGCTGTACGTTTATCAAAAAGAAGAAAGGAAACTGGCGCGCCGTCAGAGAATACACCGATCGCCGGAGCAGCTGCTCGCTTCACACCCGCTGGTCGATTTGCCCAGGTGAGGCCCAACTTCCTAGCACAAGGAAGTTAGGCCTGGCGAGCATGATGATCGCCGTCGTGCTAACCCTGCTGATCATAGACTCAGGGAACTGAATCTAGAGATTAGTAAGACAATCGACGAGCACAAGCGGAACTGCAGAGAGGTATACCAGTGGCAGAGCAAATCGATGACTTCACCAGACATATCCTCAGATACCTCACGAGAATTAAGGGCGATTACAGCAATTCACCTGGCATATCCTTAACTTCGGCTTGTCGGATAAATGACAAGTACCGGCAACCAATAATTTCATTAAAACCATAGCACCTTCCCATAATTCTCATCATTGACCGACCCTCGAGATTTATAACCTTTGAACCAAAAGAAAGCAATCTGGAACGGCTGCAGAGAATACACGGATCGCCGCTTTAGTGCGCTCCCATCCAGAACATATTGCTCAGAAGGTATTACAAGACAGGATTAACGCAACATCCGCTCGTTTCATACCCGCTGGTCGAATTGCCCAGGTGTGGCCCACTTCCCAGCAAAATCGGCCGTCCTGCTAACCCTGCTGATCCTAAAATCAGGATACTAAATATAGAGGTTAGTAAGTTTGTCGATGGACACAAGCGGAACACCAGAGAGGAATAACATTGGCAGAACAAATCGATGACTTCACCAGACATATCCTGAGCTTCGGCTGGTCGGCGAAATCTCGCAACCCGTAATTGCATTAGGATCGTACCACCTCTTTATAATTCTCATAGTTGACCAACCCTCCAGTTGTATAACCTCTGAACGCCGTACGTTTATCAACGAGAAGAATGCAAACTTGTGTGTCTTCAGAGAATACACCGATCGCCGCTCCTGTTAGCTTCCGTCCCCGTCCCATGTTCATGCTGTTCAGAAGGTGTTCTGGGAAATGATTAACACAACGGACCTCGTTTCATACCGCCGTGCTAAACCCACTGATTCTGAATGTGGATAATTCTCATCATTGACCAACCCTCCAGTTGCATAACCTCTGAGCGTCGTACGTCTATCAACGAGAAGAACGCAAACTGGTGTGTCTTCAGAGAATACACCGATTGCCGCTCCAGTTAGATTCCGTCCCCGTCCCATATTCATCAAAAGATGTCCAGGGACATGATTAACTCAGCGGCCGTTCGCTTCACACCCGCTGGTCGAATTGCCCACGTGAGACCCAATTTCAGAAGCGTGGGGACTGGAGAGAGTGATGATCATCGTCGTGCTAACCTTGCTGATCCTAAAATCAGGAAACTGAACCTATAAGTTAATAAGTTTGTGAATGAGCAGAAGAAGAATACCAGAAGACATAGCATTGGCAGAACAAATCGATGAAGTCACATTTTGCACGGTAAAACGAGATGGGCGATTGCAGCAATTCACCAGACATATCCTTAGCTTCGCCTGGTCGAATAAATGACAAGTGCCGGCAACCAGTCAATGCACCGATCGCCGCTTCAGTTAGCTTCCGGGACACATTCTGAACAGCAGCTGCCGCTCGCTTCACATCCGCTGATCGAATTGCCCAAGAGAGACACGATTTCTCATCAGAAGCGGCGGGACTGGCGAACGTGGTAACCCTGCTAATCTGTAAAATTAGAGAGGTATAGCTTTGGTAGAGCAGATCGATGATTTCACATTTGGCACGGTAATCGAAGAGATCCCCACGAGAATTATGGGAAATTTCATCAGTCCACCAGGAATATCTTTAGTTTCTCATAGTCGGATAATCTAAAGATATTGCACAAGTGGAACTTAAGGTAAGAACACCTGAAGGAATGTATCATAATCACAGGCACAGAGTTATGGTCACCAGTAAGAACCCTCTAGAGACTCCGATCAAGAGATGATGAGATTTCAGTCACCTTTGACGACGTGACGGTGATTGATCTAAAGATGTTTTAACCGATCTTTTGTTTTTTATTCCGAGAGTGGTTTCCGTGCCAGCAACACACTACAACTTACCTCTGCCGATGTTACCAATGTTATCAACAGTGTAAAATCATCCAAGGCGCTAGGCTCCGATGGAACTTCTATGTTCATGTTGAAGCATCTGGGAATACTGGGAATTGAGAGCTTGTCCTTCTCTCAATTTGTTCTCTTTATACCCGATGTCTGGGCAATGGATAGGGGCGATTTCACTACTGAAGTGAGGCAAAACACGAGCAAGGGTGAATCGTATAGACCGATCAGTGATAATGACACGATCTAAATAATTTTCGTAATTCATTATTACATTGATTAAAAAAAATAATTAAATAAATTAACTTTTTAACAGAGTTCTTAATTATAACTTTAATTGTTAAAATATTGGTG
This sequence comes from Haematobia irritans, assembly GCF_050003625.1. Taxonomy (NCBI): domain Eukaryota; kingdom Metazoa; phylum Arthropoda; class Insecta; order Diptera; family Muscidae; genus Haematobia; species Haematobia irritans. Next base: position 149,619,560 of record NC_134400.1, on the reverse strand, counting down.
AAATTTCTTCTGTGTGTATGGCAAAGGATATAAAAATGGTGGTTGTCTCAAACTGTAGCTAGTAAACATTTCGAACTACTGCGTTTGTGTATAACTACGAGGAATTTATCTGCATTCCCTATTCTACGACGTTTCTCGTTCTTTCATCTGTAACCTAAGAATTTGAGATTGCTTGTGCATCTCCGAAGAGTGCAACTCTATGCGATGGAAAACAATGTCAACTACTGAATCCATGACAAGCCCAAGGATAACAGCACGTCTCAAATGGAGTGTAATTTTCCAAAGACAATCCCGAGGTTATTATTAAGGCAAATTTTCTCAAAAATCATCCAAATGAAAACTTCAAACAAGTAAACATGGCACTCTTACCATAGGCAAAGTTGTGATGATGGCATTGAAGCAGGTAGTCGAAGAAATTCATGCACTTACCTTTTAGCATTTGTGGTAGATTCGTGACCAGCACCATTTAAATCATGAAGATGTGGATGCTGCTGTAGCGACGAGTAGGAGGCATTCTTATGGTGATGCCGATGATGATGATGAGAATGACGATGAACACTAACATCACCATTATTTCCCTCCTCATCACCATTGTCCTCATAAGGAAGATACTGTGCCTCAGGCCAATCATTTGTTTGTTCAATTGCCGACGGAAATTGGATACCACCATCTGTATGACGTCTTGGCTTCTCATCGCGTGAACGTCTATATTTACGTTGAAAGCGGTCAGCTGCGGTTTTATTTGGTGATGCCATCACCACCGCCGTTTGCATTGATCCACCTATGGCAGAGGTGCCAGCACCTGATGCTACTACGTTTATGTGCTCCTTTGGGGTAATGGGGGCAGGGTTTGTACCACCCGCCATAGCCGATGATGATAATGATGAGTAATTAGACTTAAGTACATTGTCACTAGCACTACTGGTCTGGAGCATTTTGGGGGACTCTTGAGTTACTCTACTGGATGGATGATGGTGATCATGATAGTGTTGATGGTGATGAGAAGGGAAACTGCTGTTACTATCCGCATTATGGCTAGAGTCCGATAGACCTTTAAGGCCTGGTGGAAGTGAGGCGGACTTAGCATCGCCAAGTAGATTGGCTTTTTGCCGCTGGTCAATCTTAAGACGATGAGGTTTTCGCGAGAGACCACCTTCGTCGTCATCACTGTCATTGAGATCATTGATGAAAATCATTGCCGAAGGCGATGAGTGTTTGTCCTTGGAGCGTTTCTTCTGGCCTACGGCAAGCCCCCGGTTGGGATCGCCTCCAGGAGACATCATACCGCCGCCCGAGCCGCTATAGCTACTGGCTTTGGTCGCTTGCTTCGTCACAGATCTTGAATGGGAACGACGAGTTTTGGTCAATTTCTCGTCGTGACTCTGGTGCGGAGAAGAATCTTCGTCATTTGTGGTGGTCGTACAGATTTCCAGACCCTTTTCTTTGCATATTATATCATAAAGGGCACTAATGGGCCGTGATTCGCTTCGTACCCGCACGGCTCGACGTCGGTTATTGAAACGTTGCGGATTGCGGCTACGACGACCCGTCGAAGGTGATTGTTTGGGTGAAATTGTCGATGGATGAACAGAGTTCGTGGGCTTAAAATTGGTACAAGCAAAAACTACACTACCATCGCTACTGGCCACAAGGGGAAGAGGTTCATCCCCCAACAGGGGACTATTACCTTTTGCAGGGTGGGCCAAACTTGGCGATGAGTTCCCGTATGCTGGTTCGTTGGGTATTTTTCGTTGCTCCTCCTTGGGGAGACCGCAAGCGGCCCCACGAAAAAACGAAGAGCTCGATGTTGTGGAGTTACCTTCCTGCTGTTCTGTTGCAAAATCTTTGGGCAACGATTTCGTTAGTAAGGGCGGTGGAGCCACAGTTGCTGTTGTTGATTTTGGAAATTGTCGTTCGTCTTCCACTAGTTTTGATGGTGTCCTATAGACACTACGATAGTTTTCATTCAATGAATCCTTAACCTCTGGCGTATGAATTCTTAGGTGTAGATCGGTGTAATAGGCTGGTGCAGTGTGATGGTGAAAATGGGGATGATGTCCTTGATAGTTTTTGAAATTTTGTTGTTTCTTCAGCAATGATTGTTGCTGCTGTTCTGTTGGGGGATATTGTAGTTGTTGGGGATTTTGTTGTTGTAGTTGGCAGCTAGTTTTGGCAGTGGATGATACTGAATTAGTTAAGTCGTTTGCCGATTTATCGATGGCGGTTTCTGTAACGAGATAAAATGAGCATAAAAATATTAGCAAAAGTAAGTGGAAGGGTTTCCATGGTTAGATCAAATTTAATTTAATTTTAAATGAGAATTTTTAAAATGGTAGAAATTATTAAAATTTTGTCGAAAAAAACAAATGCTAAATCAATTGTAGAAAAATTGGGAATATATAAAAATATTTTGAAATCAAACGTTTCATAAAATTATAAAAAAAAAACTATTTGACAAAATCTCACAAATTTTTTAATTCACATCCAAAATACTGAATTCGGATCACACCTTAAGAAGTGATGCAAGTTCAGTGCAACGGCTGTTGAAATGGTGGCCATCCATCCTATGACAAGCCCTTGTTAAATTCATTGTTTCTGCGCTAATTTGGAACCATTACCGTATCCAAAAAGAACATTCTCACTACTTTGTTTGGCGACGCTTTTTTTTTGCTGGGTGGCCTTTCCTGTGTTGTGAATATTATGGACACCGTCACCACAATTTCGTGAGCACAAAGGTCAAATGGTAAATGTCAAATCGGTTAAATAATCTTTAATAAAATGTATAATATGGGATGACATACTATAAAAGCCAAAAGAATACATGACACCCACCAGTGTCATGAGGACAGACAGACATGTTTAAATTGCAATAAAGAGTTTTATTGCAGGTAACATGAGGAAGAACTTTGTGAAATGAAATATTCAGTCATCTGCATTGCCATAAAGTCAACAAATTTTAAAATGGGAAAAAATGGCCGACGCCATACCAAAGCTTAAATGTACGATGTTCGATGGATAAACATGGTGGCTGATATGTTATACAACTAGAGTATTCCCTTCGTTGTGAAGTGAAGTCAAAACCCCGTGAGTTCTCCAGGACGGGGTGATATCTCCGGCACTGTTGAACTTCTACCTGTCCTCGATTCCACCCCCTCCTGACGGCGTCGAGATTATGTCTTATGCGGACGATTGCACAATCATGGCTTCCGGGTCCATTGCTGATGACATATGCGATCGATTGAATGTCTACCTCGCTGATCTTACCAGTTATTTCACTGCAATAAATTTAAGGATATCTCCCACCAAATCCTCAGCCACACTATTCACTACATGGACGGCGGAAGTACGCAGGCAGTTGAATGTCAGAGTCGATGGCGAAACAATTCCGATAACAAATTACCCCAAGATTCTCGGGGACACATTCGACAGCCTTTTTAAGTCGTCGGCCCATGCCACTGCAATTTGTGATAAGCTCCACGGTAGAAACAAGGTCCTCAAGTCGCTTGCCGGCAGCACTTGGGGTGTGGACAAAGAAACCTTGTTAACTAAATATAAGGCAATTGGCCGGTCAGTGGTAAACTATGCAGCGCCAGTGTGGAAACCTCAAACGAGTGATACGCAGTGGAATAACATACAGACCTGTCAGAACGCTGCCCGTAGAACCGCAACAGGATGACTCCGCAGTACACCCCTGGATCACCTTTATGAGGAGACCAAGATCATCCCAGTGCGTCGACACAACTACATGTTGTCAAAGCAGTACCTCTTGGGTTGCCATCGAAGTTGTCATCCGAATCGCCATATTGTGGATAGACAACCTCCACCCAGGAATGTAAGGGTTGATCTTCACCTTCTAGAGCCCGAGATCCAGCGTTACAAAAGAGAGCCTCTAGATCAGGCAGCATACCAGACAGGTCTGAACAGGATTCATGAGGATACTGTAGCTGAAGCGGTGAGAAGCTACAAGGTTAATCCTGTTCTCGGAGTCCGACCGCCGCCCATTGCACCGGAGGAGAGAGACCTCCCACGACAGACAAGGGTAGTTTTGGCCCAACTAAGATCAGGCAAGTGCAGCCGCCTCAATTCATACTTATCAGTGATTGATAGCAGCGTAGCTGACGTGTGTCCCCTATGTAATCAAGGGCCACATGACACTCGTCACCTTTTTGCTTGCCCAGCTAAGCCTACCCGTCTCACTACCAGATCATTCTGGACACACCCCATCCTTGTCGCAGAGTTCCTTGATCTGGCTACCAGCTGAACTACACAAGCATAGAACAAAATGGATGAAACTACATTAAAAACTGTTACAACAACAACAACATTTTTTAGCAAAACGGATAAAAATTACGGTTTCTAAAAGGAGATCGGTCTATGTGGGGGGCTAAAACATGGGTCGACACACACCATATTCTAAAAAAAATACATTCCAAAATCGTGAACGAACGGTAACAAAATGAAACGGAAACGTTCACGACTGTTGGAGTATGGTGGGACTGTTGGAGTATGGTGCAGGCAATCCATCCGAGTCACGGTAGTGGAGTTTATATTATTTTTGGAAATTCGTAAACATTACGTTTTCAGATTTTGAACGCTGGTTGTTGTTTTGACAACCCATGGTGTCATTTTATCGTTATCAGATTGGCACCGTCTGTTCTCCATTTGACACCACATGTGTATTGATTTACTTTCATGAACGGATCATTTTTAAATAGGCTAGGTGACAGCGCGATGTATCAGGCTCACTTAGATTATTCTGTACATTGGGATAGTACTTCTCTCTTATCACTGGGTGCTGCCCGATTCCATGTTAAGCTCAATGACAAGGGATCTCCTTTTTATAGCCGAGTCCAAACGGCGTTCCACATTGCAGTGAAACCATTTAGAGAAGCTTTGAAACACTCAGGTGATATTCATCAGCATTACTGAGGTGGGATAACCCACCGCTGAAAAACTTTTTGGTGCTGGGTCGAAGCAGGAATCGAACCCGCGACCTTGTGTATGCAAGGCGGGCATGCTAAACATTGCACCACGTTGGCTCCCATCATCAATGAGCACGTCGTTTATGATTTTTACTATGGGTGTGCGAATAATCACTGCAACTGATACTGAAATCAGAAGACTGAACAATCTCCTGGAAATACCATAGAGGCTCAGCGGTCATTTCTTATCGAAGAAATTGTATGGGAATCTAGAATAAAGTGGAATGGAATTACTCCGGCGGAGTTACAAGCAAAGACGGACAGGATTATCCCGTGGTTGTCAGCGATATATAAGGTCTGTATCAATTTGGCATATATTGCAGGAAAGTGGAGGAAACAAATGTAGTTTTCATATATAAAACGGGAAAATCCTTTCACTCGAGTGAGAAGGATTTCCGACCAATCAGCTTATCCTCATTCCATCTTAAGGTGCTGGTGAGGCTGATTGATATTTGTCTTAGAGCCAGCATCGATTCAAGATTGCTTTCGAAACGACAATACGCTTATTCGAAGGCCTGCATACTGAGACTGCATTGCATGAACTAGTTAGCTTTAATAAAACCTCACTATCTGAACTGTGATGTATGTGAACAGAGGCACAGTCGGGGAAAAATTCCCTTCCATAATTAGAGATGTTATACAGAGAGCCCTCCGGATGACTTAGAAATGGGCGAAGGGCGAAATAGTCAAGGGATTAATCCTGCAAAGCCAGAATTACTCGTGTACTGCAAAGGACGCAAACTTCCCAAGGTTAACTCATCTCTTTAGGTGGTATTGAAATTCACTTTGCTGAGTGTGCAAAATACCTTGGCAACAGGAGGCTGAACTTTAAGCTTAATATTGAAGAAAGGGAGAGAAAGGCCACGGTAATTTTGTACTCGTGCAAAAAGACAATAGGAACAAAGTGGGGACTAATACGGAATATTGTGCATTGGCTGTTTAGACCTATAATGCTGTATGGTTTGGTGGCTGGCACTTCAGAAACCGACAAGTTTAGATCAAATTTAGCAAATGGCGTGCTTGTGTATCTCAGGTGCATTCAGTAAGACAGGAACAGATTCCCTTAATGTAATTTTGCATCTATTGCCCAACAACAGCTGTACGGTTGCCCGAGCTATCGCTGTCAAAACGCTGAAAAATGAACGATCACAGTTTGGTCCTCAAAGTAATGCTAGATGTGCCAAACGTTGTGATTACACTCTGGCGAAACCGCTCTTTGACAAAAAGTTGTGAAACTCTAATTGCCAACAGTGAGGTGAGGTGCGCACAGACCCCGGGGAATAAGCACTGATGGCTCCACATTGGATGGACAACTGGGACCCGCTGGATCTTTCCTGGCTAACAGTATTGAAAACATGTCGTTACAGAGTTAAACCAATAAAAATATGATGCCGTTAGTACTTTTGGCATAATGTCATCCTCATAAGAAATTAATTTTATATCCGCAGTATGTTTCTGTTGCACAAAATCCGAAATTTTGTGAAAAGTACTTTTTCGCTCAAAAAATACCTTTTTTGTGCTTTCGAAAAAATTATATTTTTTATCCCTGGTATGGGTGCCTGGCCACAAGGATATACCAGGGAACTGCGAAGCTGATAGCAAGGTTAGGAGCCTTACTTATTCGAGGGAATCTAGAATCCGTTGGTATACCTCCGGCTATCAGCAAGCTCATACTGCGTGAGAAGGCTGTTATGATGGTGAATGTCCGATGGAAGAATTGCAAGGGTTGCAACGACACTAAACAAATAACATATGGCCCCATTTAAACCGCACACTAGCATTGCTAGTGTTCTCAAGACGTCAGATATAACTCCTGATATCTGCTGTAACGGGTAGCTGCCTGATAGGCGAGTTTGCAAAAATCATAGGTTAAGTGGAAGTCCGATATATTTTCAGGCTCACTTAGACTACACACAAAAAATTTTTTTCTGATTCAATCACCAAATTAATTGATCCAATTAATTTTTTAATTGAAATGTCTTCAATCACGAAAATGATAGTATCAATAATAGTTTTAATTGGGCATAGAAAAAATTCTTGATTAAAAATTTAATTTTTTAATTGATTCAATTAAAAATTTAATTGATGTTGATTGCAAAACTCAATTAATTTATTAATTAAAAAAGGTAACTTTTTTTAATTACTTTCTGAATTGGCTTAGAGTTTTTATTTGGATTAACAAATGATTGTTTGAAATACATTTTTAATTAAAAACAAATCAGCACTTTTTTTACTGAATTAGTCTTCCGAATTTGTTTAAAAAGTTTATTGTATCAATTAATTTTCCTAATTAAAAATTGTAAAATTTTCAATCATTGACTTAATTAACTTAATGTTTCTATCATGATTAAAAAGTTAATTGTATCAATTGTATTTATTAATTGAAAAAATTTTCAACTTCAATTAACTTTTTAATTGGAAATATTGTGGTGATATTTTTTTCTGCGTATTAAGTCTATTGTGATAAGCGGGTACTTAAAACGATGATTTTCACTCTATGACAAGCCGTTGTAAAATTCATTGCTTTTCGAATCGATTTTCATAGCTTTTTAGGCTACAAAGATGACATTAAATCCTATTCTTAAATGACACAACGAAGGGAATATATTTAATTGCAGTATACGAATTTGTTATTGACACTGTTTGACCTTATAATTCAATTTATAGTGAATTGATCTGGCACTTTTGTGTCAACACTTGTTTTATTTGTTTTTTTTCTTTTTTTTCTCGAAATTCGTTTACAAGCATTTGTTTTGGGTCTGTAAAACTTGTCTTCTGTTTTTTTTTTTTCGTTGCTCTGGGTTTACCTTGCTGTTAAATTTGCGGCCGCCTTAAACATCTTTGCCTAGAATTATTTACAATTAGACTAAATTTTGCACGTCATTGTTGTAGGTTGTAATCGAAATCATGACACCGATGACGGCGACAACAACCACTTTCATGACAAATTTTGGCATTAACGGCCACTAGAAACCACTTCTTTTTTTTGTGGGTCAGTCTCCTCGAATCGAATTCACATCGCATTGGCCCGATTTCATCGCAAACAGTATCATTCATTGTTCTCTTACGCCCGTATGGCGGTGACAAGGGGAGGCTATGAGGAGTATGAAGCACAGGCGGTAATAGAGTCCATTCTAGATTGGCTTAGTCTAAATATTTGTACTTGTGCTGGTCTGTTTTTGTTTTTAATTTCTTTGTGAACACTTGAATTGGTGTGAAAACAAAAAAACAAAAAAGCAAGCGAAAAAATACTAAATTAGATTATGGCATTCGATTGATAGACTATTTTGTTTAAATCCACTTCAAATGTCGGCTTACGTTAAGCCATATTGACAATAATGAATACTCAACAGGTGTCAATATTAAGGTTTCGGTTATATACGGAAGAGGAAATACAGAGACAAGTACAAAGAGATATGTAAATGGGTAAAAGTCACTGAAAGTGAATAAATCAAATAAAACATTCGCACTAAAAGTTGGATTGAGAGTGGTTTGGAAAAATTACACCGAAAAAAAATCCATAGTTAAACTAACGATAAATTTAACTTATTTCTATTGGAACAAAATTATTTGTTTGTACACAGAAAAAGTGTTCACGAAAAAATTTCCAAATATGTTAAAGTCTTAATTGAGTTTTAAAAAATATTCAATTGAAAAATTAAGTCAACAAATTTTTTAATTGAAATAAAAATCAATCAATCAAAAAATTAATAGTATCAATTAATTTTGTTAATTGGATTAATTACTTTTTTTAATTGACTTTCAATTAATTCCAATTATAGCAAATTGGCCATGCAATCGCGATGCGAGATCTTTTCTGTTGTTTATACCCAGCGCCACACTGTGGAACAAGAGATTATAAGTTAGTGCATACGTTTGTAACACCCTGAAGGAGACGAGATAGAGATATGGTGTCTTTGGCAATATTGTTCAGGGCCGGCCCCTGAGTCGATCAAGCAATGTCCGTCCGTCTGTGAACACATTTTTGTAATTAACGTACAGGTCGCTGTTTTAGTCCAATCGACTTAAAATTTGGCACAAGTTTCTGTTTTGGATCAGAATAGAACCCTACTGATTTTGGAAGAAATCGATTCAGAGTTAGATATAACTCCCATATATTCTTTCGCCCGATATCAACTAATATGGCCCCAGAAGCCAGAATTTTGCTTTTGCCATCAATTGGCAGTGCAATTGATGGTGTCATAAAGTTTGTCGAATTTGGTTGAAATCGGTTACGATTTAGATATAGCTCCCACACGGTTGAAAAAGACTGTTTTTCATATGTTTGGCTATAAACATTATATGTTTGGAACACAAATTTTTAAACACAATATTTTTGAGTGCAAGCATATAATGTTCATAAACTAGCATAACATGTTTGGGACATATATGTTAATATGTTAGAACATATTATGTTTGGGACATAAAATGTTTGTAAATATAATATGCTTGAATGCAAACATATATTAATTTAGAAATAGCCTATAAACATATATGTGTTTAGTAGATTGGAGCGCTATTTAACGGGGAGCGATATTGAATTAAGTTGGTGGTTGTTGCTTGTTATTACAAAATTAACATTTTATTTTTCCTTGGGCAATTGATCAGCTACTTCTTTGATCCTTACAAACTGTGTGGTCCGCTGTTCGAATCCCCGTCCGGCAAAAGGTAAAATTAAAATAAAAAAATCATAAAATTGAATAATTTCTTCTACAATGTTTGTATTACAGAAAAAGGTGCTAAGAACTAAAAAATCTCGTGGAAGTGAGAAAGATGTCGGGGAATATACAATTGGGCAGAAACAAAATTTTGAGCATTCAGGTCGAAAACCTATGTTGTTAGCACCTATATTACCTGTTTATTTTCATAATTCATTATGATTGTAAATATATAAATAAATAAATAAAATTTTAAGCACAATATTGTTTGGGAGAATTTTTGTAAGCATATAATATTTTTGGGTGCAAAATGCTTCCAAACATATTATATGTTCACATAATAACATATTGTTTTTTGGAAGACAACATTATTGAATTTGGATGCAAAACTACAAAATGTTTGGAAATTGACTACCCAAACATATATTGTTTAGACCAATATGCTTTCAAACATATTATATATTGGAAGAGATCAAACATATAAATGTTTGGGCAATAGCCAAAAATGAATATGCTTGAAGCAAAATATGTTTGGGAGTATATGTTACAGAAGCGATTTTTTGTGAGCGTGCATATAGATATCTTTCGTCCGATTTACACTCATATGACCACAGAGGTTAAATTTGTAATCCAATTTACGTGAAATTTTACACAGGAAGTAGAAATAACATTGTAACGATGTGTGCTAAATTTTGGTTGAAATCGGTTCAGATTTAGATATAGCTCCCATATACAGTGTTGCCTGGGAAAGTTTTCGGTTTACCATACAAGGACAAAAAAGTTCGCTTCTTTCCCTACATTTCCAAAAGAAATTTACAAAACAAAAATGGTTCTATGTTCTTTATTATCTTAAGACATAAGAAAATCCAATGTATATTACGTAAAAATTAATTTGCATTACCACCACGGTTGCCACAGTTGGTAGAATTTTACCAAAAATACAATTTTTTTTGTTTGTTTGGTAGATTGGTAGAATTTTTGATGTTTTGGTAGATCAAATCTCTATAGAATTAAAATTTTGGAAAAAGATTGTATAAAAAAATCGCGAAATGTTTCTTTAGAAATAAAATTTTCTATAGAAATAAAATTTTGAGAAAACATTCTATGGAAATAAAATTTTGACAAAATTTTTTATAGAAATAAAATGTTGACCAAATTTTCTGTAGAAATAAAATTTTGACAAAATTTTCTATAGAAATAAAATTTTGAAAAAAATTTCTATAGAAATAAAATATTGACCAAATTTTAGAAGATTTTTTCTGTTCGGTAGATTGGTAGAATTTTTGATGTTTTGGTAGATCAAATCTCTATAGAAATAAAAGTTTGTAAAAAGTTTCTATAAAAAAAATCGAGAAATTTTTCTTTAGAAATAAAATTTTAAGAAAATTTTCTATAGAAATAAAATTTTGACAAAACATTCTATGGAAATAAAATTTTGACAAAATTTTCCATAGAAATAAAATGTTGACCAAATTTTGTGTAGAAATAAAATTTTGACAAAATTTTCTATAGAAATAAAATTTTGAAAAAAATTTTTATAGAAATAAAATGTTGACCAAGTTTTAGAAAATTTTTCTGTTTGGTAGACTGGTCGAATTTTTGATGTTTGGTAGATTAAAGTTAAATAAAAACAAGTAAGGAAAGTCTAAAGTCGGGCGGGGCCGACTATATTATACCCTGCGAAACTTTGTAGATCTAAGTTTTCGATACCATATCACATCCGTCAAATGTGTTGGAGGCTATATGTAAAGGTTTGCCCCAAATACATACATTTGAATATCACTCGATCTGGACAGAATTTGACTTCTACAAAATCTATAGACTCAAAATTTAAGTCGGCTAATGGACTAGGGTGGAACACAATGTTTTAAAAAATATGGGAAACATTTAAATCTGAAGCAATTTTAAGGAAACATCGCAAAAGTTTATTTATGATTTATCGCTCGATATATATGTATTAGAAGTTTAGCAAAATTAGAGTGATTTTTACAACTTTTCGACTAAGCAGTGGCGATTTTACAAGGAAAATGTTGGTATTTTGACCATTTTTGTCGAAATCAGAAAAACATATATATGGGAGCTATATCTAAATCTGAACCGATTTCAACCAAATTTGGCACGCATAGCTACAATGCTAATTCTACTCCATGTGCAATATTTCAACCAAATTGGGCCAAAACTCTGGCTATTCGAACCATATTAGTCCATATCGGGCGAAAGATATATATGGGAGCTATATCTAAATCTGAACCGATTTCAATCAAATTTTGCACACTTAACTGCACTACTAATTGTACTCCTAGTGAAAAATTTCAAACAAATTGGGCCAAAACTCTGGCTTCTAGGACCATATTAGTCCATATCGGGCGAAAGATATATATGGGAGCTATATCTAAATCTGAATCGATTGCAACCAAATTTGGCGCGCATAGCTACAATGCTAAATCTACTCCCTGTGAAAAATTTCAACCAAATTGGGCCAAAACTCTGGCTTTTAGGACCATATTAGTCCATATCGGGCGAAAGATATATATGGGAGCTATATCTAAATCTAAACCGATTTCATTCAAAATTTGCACACTTGATATACAACTAATTGTACTCCTAGTGCAAAATTTCAACCAAATTCGGCCAAAAATCTGGCTTCTGGGGCCATATAAGTCCATATCGGGCGAAAGATATATATGGGAGCTATATATAAATCTGAACCGATTTCAATCAAATTTTGCACACTGGCTTCTGGGGCCATATAAGTCCATATCGGGCGAAAGATATATATGGGAGCTATATATAAATCTGAACCGATTTCAATCAAATTTTGCACACTTGACTATACGACTAAGTGTTATGTTTGTACAAAATTTCAAGCAAATCGGTATAAAACTCTGGCTGCTGGGTCCATATCGGGCGATATATCTAAATATGAACCGATTTCTTCCAAAATCAATTGGGTTCTATTCTAACCTAAATTAGGAACATGTGCCAAATTTGAAGGCGATTGGACTTAAATTGCGACATAGAGTTTGATCACAAAAATGTGTTCACAGACAGACGGACGGACGGACGGACGGACGGACGGACGGACAGACGGACATGGCTATATCGACTCAGGGGCCCACCCTGAGCATTATTGCCAAAGACACCATATGCCTATCTCGTCTCCTTCTGGGTGTTACAAACATATGCACTAAATTATAATACCCTGTTCCACAGTGTGGCGCAGGGTATAAAGATAAATAACAAAAAATTTGAGAAAATTTTTCTTTAGAAATAAAATGTTGACAAAATGTTCTATAGAAATAAAACGTTGAAAAATGTTTATATAGAAAGAAATTTTGACAAAATTTTGTACAGGAATAAAATTTTGACAAAAGAAAAGAAATAAAATTTTGAAAAAAATTTCTATAGATTGGTAGCTTGCTTGGCTTGGTAGATTTGTGGTAATTTTTTTTTTCAAATTTGGGACAATTTTGTTTTGCACGAGTGGTAACCGTGCACACATTATTACCGGTTAATAATTTTCTCCTTTAGAGCCAACAAAATGTGAAAATAATTAAAAATTGTGTTGAGTGGAAAAGTCCCTACATTGTGCACGTACAAGACGCTAAATATTACAAAAACAAAACCTACATGTAGGGAATTCCCCATACTTCTGGCAACACTGTCCCTATATATGCTTTTCTGATTGCGCCTTAAATGGCCAAAAATACCAATATTTTCCTTGTAAAATCGTCATTGCTAAGTCGAAAACTTGTAAAAATGACTCCAATTTTCCTATACTTCTAATACACACAAAGAATTTTTTTTCTGATTCAATCACGAAATTAATTGATCCAATTAATTTTTTAATTGAAATGCCTTCAATCACAGAAATGATAGTATCAATTAAAAAATTAATTGACAGTCAATTTAAAATTAATTTATCCAATTAAAAAATTAATTGATACTATTAATTTGTGTGATTGATTTTTATTTCAATTAAAAAAATTGTTGAATGAATTAAATTTTTAATTGAATATTTTTTAAAACTCAATTAAGATTTTAATTGGAAAAAATTTCGTGAAAATTTTTTCTGTGTACTTATATATCGATCGATAAATCATAATACACTTATGAGAAGTTTCCGGCCGGGCCGAATCTTAAATAGCCACCACTATAAATCAAATATAATAGTTTACTCTGATAGCCTTGGATCCAAAGATTTGGACCTTTTCTTAAGGATTTTGGTATTGATTCCGTACCAAAGTCGTTTTTAGTGACCTATTTGACTTTAAATCTACACTAATAAAATGAACTCTATATTACACTAAAGCCAATTCAACTCTATTTTAGTTCATAGAATTATGTAAAAAATTATGCAAAAAATATTTGTAGTCAAAAAAACTTTCCCAAAGTTTTCTTGACTACAATTTTTTGTGTACGTTAGTTAAATTAACTTAAAAAGAGGAAAACATTGTAGACAAATGAAGCAAAAAGATTTAGTAAATTCGTGTCGCCCACAAAATAGTTCAGAACTCGCTTTTTTCATATTTTTAATGGGAAATTTAAAATTTTATTTCAATTAGGTTAAAACAAGATTAAGAATTTATAAAGTGGTACAAATTATTTAAATTTGGCCGAAAACATGCTAAATCCATTCTAGAAAAATTGAGAATTTTTGAAAATAACATATTTGATGTCAAACGTTGCAGACAAGCGTTAGACTGCATTAAAAATCATAAAAAATATTTATTTGTCAAACTATCACAAAATTTCTTAATTCACATCCAAAACACTGAATTCGCATAACACCTTACACACAAAAAATTTTTTTTCTGGTTCAATCACGAAATTAATTGATCCAATTAATTTTTTAATTAAAATGTCTTCAATCACAGAAATGATAGTATCAATCAAAAAATTAATTGAAGGTCAATTAAAAAATTAATCGATCCAATTAAAAAATTAATTGATACTATTAATTTTTGTGATTGAATTTTGTTTCAATTAAAAAATTTGTTGAATCAATTAAATTTGTAATTGAATATTTTTTAAAACTCAATTAAAATTTTAATTGGAAAAATTTTCGTGAAATTTTTTTCTGTGTAAGAAGTGATGCGAATTTAGTGCACCGGCTGTTGAAATGGTGGACATCCGTTCTATGACAAGCCCATGTTAAATTCATCGCTTCTGCGTCAATTTTGCCCCACTTCCGGATCCAAAAAAAAAACATTTTCTCCAACGACGCTTTTTTTTTTTGCTGGGTTTGTAGAACACTAAAGAAATTTTTGCACTTTTTCTTTAAGAAATGAAAAAAATAAATAAATAATTATGTCTAATAAATTTCCATGCATTTGTCCAAAAATATTTACATATTTTTGTGAAATCAGCGTGACATCTGTGTTTGTAATACAGTTTAGTTTAAATTTTTGTTTGGTGGGCTTATGACCTCACAATTTTTGGTTAGAACTTGGATCAAGGAAAAAAACGATCAAAAAATGTCGTTATAAAAAAATGCAGTTTAGTCGATTTGTAAAGAAGCTATTTCCATTCACTGTGGGGCAGTGTCAAAAATGTAAAAATCAATAAAACAAAACATTATTAAAAATAAGTTATGTGCTTTTTGCAATTTGGTATGGAATGGAAGCGGCAGCGCTATGAGGAATTGCAAAAACAAAAAGCTCTAAACAAAAGTCTCTTTGCACGAACAAGAAAACCATTTGAAATATAAAACTTAATGTGGAAATATTAAACGAAATACATTTGTAAATGCAAATGCATTCCTTGAAAAAATATTTATTGGTTAAAAAGCCACAACGTTTATTAGGGTGGAGAAGAAATTCTTTGTTTCATGAACACCCGTTCGCAATTCTTCACTCAAAAAGTTTACTTGTATTCGAAGATTTTGACCTTCTCTTAAGGATTTTGTTATTGCGGGTTTTTTAAATAAGACATTTTTTGCCACCTATCTGGCTTTAAATCTGGACCAATACAGATTTCATTTATCGAATTTTCATTTTCTTTTCGCGGTATATTAATAAAGCTACGCACGTACAAACAAATGTCAGTTTAAAAATCAGAATTATAGCGGATACCTCAAAGTAAAAATGTTTTCTTAATTCCAAAAAACTTCAAACCAAAGATGCTAAATCCCCAAAATAAGTCTTAGCCTATATTTGAAGGTTTTTTATACCCATAGGATGGGGGTATATTAACTTTGTCATTCCGTTTGTAACACATCGAAATATTGCTCTAAGACCCCATAAAGTATATATTTTCTGGGTCGTGGTGAAATTCTGAGTCGATCTGAGCATGTCCGTCCGTCCGTCTGTCCGTCTGTTGAAATCACGCTAACTTCCGAACGAAACAAGCTATCGACTTGAAACTTGGCACAAGTAGTTGTTATTGATGTAGGTCGGATGGTATTGCAAATGGGCCATATCGGTCCACTTTTACGTATAGCCTCCATATAAACGGACCCCCAAATTTGGCTTGAAGACCCTCTAAGAGAAGCAAATTTCATCCGATCCGGCTGAAATTTGGTACATGGGGTAAGTATATGGTTTTTAACATCTATGCAAAAATTGGTCCACATCGGTCCATAATTATATATAGCCCCCATATAAACCGATCCCCCGATTTGGCTTGCGGAGCCTCTAAGAGATGCAACTTTCATCCGATCCGGCTGAAATTTGGTACATGGTGTAAATATACGGTCTCTAATGGCCATGCAAAAATTGGTCGAAATCGGTGCATAATTATATATAGCCCCCATATAAACCGATCCCCAGATTTGACCTCCGGAGCCCCTTCGAAGAGCAAAATGCATCCGATTCGGTTGAAATTTGGTACATGATGTTAGTATATGGTATCCAACAGCCATGCAGGAATTGGTTCATATCAGTCCATAATTATATATAGCACCCATATAAACCGGTCCCCAGATTTGACCTCCGGTGCCTATTGGAGAAGCAAAATTCATCCGATCTGGTTGAAATTTTGTACGTGGTGGTAGTATATGATATTTAACAACCATGCCAAAAGTGGTCCATATCAGTCCATAATCATATATAGCCCCCATATAAACCGTTCCCGAGATTTGGTTTTGGTGCCTCTTGGAGGAGCAAATTTCATCGGAGTCAGTTGAAATTTGGTACATTGTGCTAGTATATGGCCGTTTACAACCATGCCTAACTAGGTCCATATCGGTCTATAGTTATATATAGCCCTCAGATAAATCGATCCCCAATCACACAAAAATTAGGCCATATCAATAATTGTATATAGCCCCCATATAAGCGACCCCCATGTTTCAATTCTGGCTCCCTACGTACCGTGCAAAAGTCCATATCGATTCGTAATGATTTGTAGACTTACCTACACATACCTTTTTTGTCTAATATATACCACGTATGGACTAACTCACAATTTAGAAAACAATTTAAGATACCACAACCCAAGTAATTCGATTGTGGATGAGTCTTTCGTAGAAGTTTCTACGCAATCCATGGTGGAGGGTACATAAGATTCGGCCTGGCCGAACTTACGGCCACTTATACTTGTTTTATCTTAAATCTAAAGATTCAATAGTTCAGTTAATTTAAGGACGATTTCTTTAAATCAAAAATGTGTTTTTTTAATTTAAGGAAACTTTTCCTACGTTAAAAGACATGCGACTTTAACGGAGAGACGCAAATTAAAAAAAAATTGTGTCATAAATTTAATTAAAAAGATTTTAAACTTTATTTTAATTAAATTTATCCTTAATATTTTGTAAATTTCGCATCCTAAAATTTAGGATGCATAATCTTTAATATCACCTAAATATTTTTTCAGTGTATGTCGTTTTCCATCGAGCGTGGCTCTTGCCCACAAACTGAAATATTTATATTTTATGAAACGGTTATAAAACGATTGACAAAATCCAGACCCTATCGTCAAGACAACGTGACTTTATGTAAAAGAAATTTGCAATGTGATTTAAAATCGTAGTCAATGGTTCGTAATCCCTAAAAGAGAATAACAACAAAACGTGAAATCTATAGAATAGAAGAACAAAATAGAAAATATTTCTAAAAAAATGTTCTTCGAAACATCAAAAATCTTAAATACTAGTTTTACATCGTACACAAACGAAATATGTTGGCTAAAACCTTTGGCTTTCTGGGTACAAAGAGAGAGAGACTTTTCAGTTTCACATTCATCAAATAATTCTGAGAATTTCTATAGTATTGTAGCTATCCTGAATATTGCCTTAGGGCTTGTCACTTGCAGTAGTATTCGTTGCACACACCATCAAATACGACAAAGGTGTAAGGATAAAATCAAAAGGCAATGTTACTTCGATCGACAAATGGATTGTTTTAGGCACTTTGACACAAATTGCCAATATATAGTGTTTTTTTGCACCTAAAGATTTAGTATGCCACTAATATTGAGTCCATTATTAAAAAAGAGGAAATCGGTCAATTAGTTGTGAGTAATAAATCCAAATTTGTAAAAATCGGGCAATATTATTATGTAATAAAGGGTGATTCTTTTGAGGTTAGGATTTTCATGCATTAGTATTTGACAGATCACGTGGGATTTCAGACATGGTGTCAAAGAGAAAGATGCTCAGTATGCTTTGACATTTCATCATGAATAGACTTACTAACGAGCAACGCTTGCAAATCATTGAATTTTATTACCAAAATCAGTGGCAGAAAATCCGCTTTTTTATCGACAAATTTTGTTCAGCGATGAGGCTCATTTCTGGTTGAATGGCAAAATTGCCGCATTTGGAGTGAAGAGCAACCAGAAGCCGTTCAAGAACTGCCCATGCATCCCGAAAAATGCACTGTTTGGTGTGGTTTGTACGCTGGTGAAATCATTGGACCGTATTTTTTCAAAGATGCTGTTGGACGCAACGTTACGGTGAATGGCGATCGCTATCGTTCGATGCTAACAAACTTTTTGTTGCCAAAAATGGAAGAACTGAACTTGGTTGACATGTGGTTTCAACAAGATGGCGCTACATGCCACACAGCTCGCGATTCTATGGCCATTTTGAGGGAAAACTTCGGAGAACAATTCATCTCAAGAAATGGACCGGTAAGTTGGCCACCAAGATCATGCGATTTGACGCCTTTAGACTATTTTTTGTGGGGCTACGTCAAGTCTAAAGTCTACAGAAATAAGCCAGCAACTATTCCAGCTTTGGAAGACAACATTTCCGAAGAAATTCGGGCTATTCCGGCCGAAATGCTCGAAAAAGTTGCCCAAAATTGGACTTTCCGAATGGACCACCTAAGACGCAGCCGCGGTCAACATTTAAATGAAATTATCTTCAAAAAGTAAATGTCATGGACCAATCTAACGTTTCAAATAAAGAACCGATGAGATTTTGCAAATTTTATGCGTTTTTTTTTTAAAAAAGTTATCAAGCTCTTAACAAATCACCCTTTAGCTACATGTAAGTCTAAATATGATCAGCTAGTACATTAAAATTTGAAATTTGATTAACATAGGTTAATAAATAAGAGTATTATGGCCAGATATGGCAAAATCGAGCGATGCATATATATGGGACCTATATCTAAATCTGAACCAATTTGTATAATATTTTGCAGGTACGATTCATACCACAGAAGGTTACCTTGTGTAAAATTAGAGTACGATCAGTTAATAAACAAAGCCTCTATGGTCAAAAATAAGGTTATTAGGGGCAAATTTATCAAAATCGGGCGATACATATATATGGGAGCTATATCTAAATCTCAACCGATTTCGATGAAATTTCCCACATAGAGTTAGTGCTATAGAAGATTACATTTGGCCAATTTTGAGTACGATCGGTTGATAAATGAGGATCTTACGGCCAAATTTAGCAAATTCGGGCGATACATATATATATGGGAGCTATATCTAAATCTGAACCGATTTCGATGATTTTTAACACATATTGTCAGTACCATAAAATATTAGAGTAAGCCAAGTTTGAGTAAGATCGCTTAATAAATAAGGATTTTATGGCGAAATTTGGGAAAATCGGGCGATACATATATATGGGAGCTATGTCTAAATTTGATCCGATTTCAATAGGGTCCGATTTCCAAATTCAATAGGGTTCGACCTTGTTTCCAAAAAACTCCCTGTACCAAATTTTATCAAAATCGCTTAATAATTGCGACCGGAATTCTGTGACAAACAAATACATGGACAGACGGACACCAAGCGCTAGATCGACTCAGGAGGTGATTCTGAGTTGATCGGTATGTTATATATTTTATGGTTTGACAACATTTTCTATAGAAATAAAATTTTGCAAAATTTCCTATAGAAATAAATTTCTGACAAAATTTCCTATAGAAATAAAATTTTGACAAAATTTTCTATAGAAATAAAATTTTGACAAAATTTTCTATAGAAATAAAATTTTGACAAAATTTTCTATAGAAATAAAATTTTGACAAAATTTTCTATAGAAATAAAATTTTGACAAAATTTTCTATAGAAATAAAATTTTGACAAAATTTTCCATGGAAATGAAATTTTGATAAAATTTTCTATAGAAATAAAATTTTGACAAAATTTTCTATAGAAATAAAATTTTGACAAAATTTTCTATAGAAATAAAGTTTTGACAAAATTTTCTATAGAAATAAAATTTTGACAAAATTTTCTATAGAAATAAAATTTTGACAAAATTTTCTATAGAAATAAAATTTTGACAAAATTTTCTATAGAAATAAAATTTTGACAAAACTGTCTATAGAAATAAAATTTTGACAAAATTGTCTATAGAAATAAAATTTGGCAAAATTTTCTACAGAAATAAAATTTTGACAAAATTGTCTACAGAAATAAAATTTTGACAAAATTTTCTACAGAAATAAGATTTTGACAAAATTTTCTATAGAAATAAAATTAAAAAACAAAAAAAAATTACAGAAATAAAATTTTGATAACAATTTTCTATAGAAAAAATATTTTGAAAAAAAAAATGTTCTATAGAAATAATATTTTGAAAAAAATTTTCTATAGAAATATAATTTTGACAAAATTTTCTAAAGAAATTTTCTACAGAAATAAAATATTGACAAACATTTCTATAGAAATAAAATTTTGACAAAATTTTCTATAGAAGTAAAATTTTGACAAAATGTTCTATAGAAATAAAATTTTCACAAAATTTTCTATAGAAATAAAATTTTGACGAAATTTTTTATAGGAATACAATTTCGACAAAATTTCTATAGAAATAAAATGTCGACGAAATTTTTTATAGAAATAAAATTTTGACAAAATTTTCTATAGAAATAAAATTTTAACAAAATTTCCTATAGAAATAAAATTTTGACAAAATTTTCGATAGGAATAAAGTTTTTAGGAAATTTTCTACAGAAATAAAATTTTGATAAAATTTCCTATAGAAATAAATGTTGACAAAATTTTCTATAGAAATAAAATTTTCACAAAATGTTCTATAGAAATAAAATTTTGCCGAAATTTTTTATAGAAATAAAATTTTGACAAAATTTTCTACAGAAATGAAATTTTGACAAAATTTTCTATAGAAATAAAATTTCGACAAAATTTTCTATAGAAATAAAATTTTGACAAAATTTTCTATAGAAATAAAATTTTGACAAAGTTTTCTATAGAAATAAAATGTTGACAAAAATTTCTATAGAAATAAAATTTTCACAAAATTTTCTATAGAAATAAAATTTTGAAAATTTATAGAAATAAAATTTCGACAAAATTTCTATAGAAATAAAGTTTCGACGATTTTTTTTATAAAAATAAAATTTTGACAAAATTTTTCTATAGAAATAAAATGTTGACAAAATTTTCTATAGAAATAAAATTTTGACAAAATTTTCTATAGAAATAAAGTCTATTGAAATGAAGCGGTTTTGTTGTTTTCCATATAATTAATTTAATGGACAGACGGACACCAAGCGCTAGATCGACTCAGGAGGTGATTCTGAGTCGATGGGTATGTTATATATTTTATGGTTTGACAACATTTTCTATAGAAATAAAATTTTGCAAAATTTCCTATAGAAATAAATTTCTGACAAAATTTCCTATAGAAATAAATTTCTGACAAAATTTCCTATAAAAATAAAATTTTGACACAATTTTCTATAGAAATAAAATTTTGACAAAATTTTCTATAGAAATAAAATTTTGACAAAATTTTCTATAGAAATAAAATTTTGACAAAATTTTCTATAGAAATAAAATTTTGACAAAATTTTCCATAGAAATGAAATTTTGATAAAATTTTCTATAGAAATAAAATTTTGACAAAATTTTCTATAGAAATAAAATTTTGACAAAATTTTCTATAGAAATAAAGTTTTGACAAAATTTTCCATGGAAATGAAATTTTGATAAAATTTTCCATGGAAATGAAATTTTGATAAAATTTTCTATAGAAATAAAATTTTGACAAAATTTTCTATAGAAATAAAATTTTGACAAAATTTTCTATAGAAATAAAGTTTTGACAAAATTTTCTATAGAAATAAAATTTTGACAAAATTTTCTATAGAAATAAAATTTTGACAAAATTTTCTATAGAAATAAAATTTTGACAAAATTTTCTATAGAAATAAAATTTTGACAAAATTGTCTATAGAAATAAAATTTTGACAAAATTGTCTATAGAAATAAAATTTGGCAAAATTTTCTACAGAAATAAAATTTTGACAAAATTGTCTACAGAAATAAAATTTTGACAAAATTTTCTACAGAAATAAGATTTTGACAAAATTTTCTATAGAAATAAAATTAAAAAAAAAAAATTTTTACAGAAATAAAATTTTGATAACAATTTTCTATAGAAAAAATATTTTGAAAAAAAAAAATGTTCTATAGAAATAATATTTTGAAAAAAATTTTCTATAGAAATATAATTTTGACAAAATTTTCTAAAGAAATTTTCTACAGAAATAAAATATTGACAAACATTTCTATAGAAATAAAATTTTGACAAAATTTTCTATAGAAGTAAAATTTTGACAAAATGTTCTATAGAAATAAAATTTTCACAAAATTTTCTATAGAAATAAAATTTTGACGAAATTTTTTATAGGAATACAATTTCGACAAAATTTCTATAGAAATAAAATGTCGACGAAATTTTTTATAGAAATAAAATTTTGACAAAATTTTCTATAGAAATAAAATTTTAACAAAATTTCCTATAGAAATAAAATTTTGACAAAATTTTCGATAGGAATAAAGTTTTTAGGAAATTTTCTACAGAAATAAAATTTTGATAAAATTTCCTATAGAAATAAATGTTGACAAAATTTTCTATAGAAATAAAATTTTCACAAAATGTTCTATAGAAATAAAATTTTGCCGAAATTTTTTATAGAAATAAAATTTTGACAAAATTTTCTACAGAAATGAAATTTTGACAAAATTTTCTATAGAAATAAAATTTCGACAAGATTTTCTATAGAAATAAAATTTTGACAAAATTTTCTATAGAAATAAAATTTTTACAAAGTTTTCTATAGAAATAAAATGTTGACAAAAATTTCTATAGAAATAAAATTTTCACAAAATTTTCTATAGAAATAAAATTTTGAAAATTTATAGAAATAAAATTTCGACAAAATTTCTATAGAAATAAAGTTTCGACGAATTTTTTTATAAAAATAAAATTTTGACAAAATTTTTCTATAGAAATAAAATGTTGACAAAATTTTCTATAGAAATAAAATTTTGACAAAATTTTCTATAGAAATAAAGTCTATTGAAATGAAGCGGTTTTGTTGTTTTCCATATAATTAATTTAATGGACAGACGGACACCAAGCGCTAGATCGACTCAGGAGGTGATTCTGAGTCGATGGGTATGTTATATATTTTATGGTTTGACAACATTTTCTATAGAAATAAAATTTTGCAAAATTTCCTATAGAAATAAATTTCTGACAAAATTTCCTATAGAAATAAATTTCTGACAAAATTTCCTATAAAAATAAAATTTTGACACAATTTTCTATAGAAATAAAATTTTGACAAAATTTTCTATAGAAATAAAATTTTGACAAAATTTTCTATAGAAATAAAATTTTGACAAAATTTTCTATAGAAATAAAATTTTGACAAAATTTTCCATAGAAATGAAATTTTGATAAAATTTTCTATAGAAATAAAATTTTGACAAAATTTTCTATAGAAATAAAATTTTGACAAAATTTTCTATAGAAATAAAGTTTTGACAAAATTTTCCATGGAAATGAAATTTTGATAAAATTTTCCATGGAAATGAAATTTTGATAAAATTTTCTATAGAAATAAAATTTTGACAAAATTTTCTATAGAAATAAAATTTTGACAAAATTTTCTATAGAAATAAAGTTTTGACAAAATTTTCTATAGAAATAAAATTTTGACAAAATTTTCTATAGAAATAAAATTTTGACAAAATTTTCTATAGAAATAAAATTTTGACAAAATTTTCTATAGAAATAAAATTTTGACAAAATTGTCTATAGAAATAAAATTTTGACAAAATTGTATATAGAAATAAAATTTGGCAAAATTTTCTACAGAAATAAAATTTTGACAAAATTTTCTACAGAAATAAGATTTTGACAAAATTTTCTATAGAAATAAAATTAAAAAAAAAAAATTTTTACAGAAATAAAATTTTGATAACAATTTTCTATAGAAATAATATTTTGAAATAAAAATGTTCTATAGAAATAATATTTTGAAAAAAAAATTCTATAGAAATATAATTTTGACAAAATTTTCTAAAGAAATTTTCTACAGAAATAAAATATTGACAAACATTTCTATAGAAATAAAATTTTGACAAAATTTTCTATAGAAGTAAAATTTTGACAAAATGTTCTATAGAAATAAAATTTTCACAAAATTTTCTATAGAAATAAAATTTGGACGAAATTTTTTATAGGAATACAATTTCGACAAAATTTCTATAGAAAAAAAATTTCGACGAAATTTTTTATAGAAATAAAATTTTGACAAAATTTTCTATAGAAATAAAATTTTAACAAAATTTCCTATAGAAATAAAATTTTTACAAAATTTTCGATAGGAATAAAGTTTTTAGGAAATTTTCTACAGAAATAAAATTTTGATAAAATTTCCTATAGAAATAAATGTTGACAAAATTTTCTATAGAAATAAAATTTTCACAAAATGTTCTATAGAAATAAAATTTTGCCGAAATTTTTTATAGAAATAAAATTTTGACAAAATTTTCTACAGAAATGAAATTTTGACAAAATTTTCTATAGAAATAAAATTTCGACAAAATTTTCTATAGAAATAAAATTTTGACAAAATTTTCTATAGAAATAAAATTTTGACAAAGTTTTCTATAGAAATAAAATGTTGACAAAATTTTCTATAGAAATAAAATTTTCACAAAATTTTCTATAGAAATAAAATTTTGAAAATTTATAGAAATAAAATTTCGACAAAATTTCTATAGAAATAAAGTTTCGACGAATTTTTTTATAAAAATAAAATTTTGACAAAATTTTTCTATAGAAATAAAATGTTGACAAAATTTTCTATAGAAATAAAATTTTGACAAAATTTTCTATAGAAATAAAGTCTATTGAAATGAAGCGGTTTTGTTGTTTTCCATATAATTAATTTAATGGACAGACGGACACCAAGCGCTAGATCGACTCAGGAGGTGATTCTGAGTCGATGGGTATGTTATATATTTTATGGTTTGACAACATTTTCTATAGAAATAAAATTTTGCAAAATTTCCTATAGAAATAAATTTCTGACAAAATTTCCTATAGAAATAAATTTCTGACAAAATTTCCTATAAAAATAAAATTTTGACAAAATTTTCTATAGAAATAAAATTTTGACAAAATTTTCTATAGAAATAAAATTTTGACAAAATTTTCTATAGAAATAAAATTTTGACAAAATTTTCTATAGAAATAAAATTTTGACAAAATTTTCCATAGAAATGAAATTTTGATAAAATTTTCTATAGAAATAAAATTTTGACAAAATTTTTTATAGAAATAAAATTTTGACAAAATTTTCTATAGAAATAAAATTTTGACAAAATTGTCTATAGAAATAAAATTTTGACAAAATTGTCTAAGAAATAAAATTTTGACAAATTTTTCTACAGAAATAAAATTTTGACAAAATTGTCTATAGAAATAAAATTTTGACAAAATTTTCTATAGAATAAAATTTTTGAAAAAAAAAAAATTTACAGAAATAAAATCTTGAAAACAATTTTCTATAGAAATAATATTTTGAAAAAAAAATGTTCTATAGAAATAATATTTTGAAAAAAATTTTCTATAGAAATATAATTTTGACAAAATTTTCTAAAGAAATAAAGTTTTCAGGAAATTTTCTACAGAAATAAAATATTGACAAACATTTCTATAGAAATAAAATTTTGACAAAATTTTCTATAGAAGTAAAATTTTGACAAAATGTTCTATAGAAATAAAATTTTCACAAAATTTTCTATAGAAATAAAATTTTGACGAAATTTTTTATAGAAATACAATTTCGACAAAATTTCTATAGAACTAAAATTTCGACGAAATTTTTTATAGAAATAAAATTTTGACAAAATTTTCTATAGAAATAAAATTTTAACAAAATTTCCTATAGAAACAAAATTTTCGATAGGAATAAAGTTTTTAGGAAATTTTCTACAGAAATAAAATTTTGATAAAATTTCCTATAGAAATAAATGTTGACAACATTTTCTATAGAAATAAAATTTTCACAAAATTTTCTATAGAAATAAAATTTTCACAAAATTTTCTATAGAAATAAAATTTTCACAAAATTTTCTATAGAAATAAAATTTTGACGAAATTTTTTATAGAAATAAAATTTTGACAAAATTTTCTATAGAAATGAAATTTTGACAAAATTTTCTATAGAAATAAAATTTCGACAAAATTGTCTATAGAAATAAAATCTTGACAAAATTTTCTATAGAAATAAAATGTTGACAAAATTTTCTATAGAAATAAAATAGTGACAAAATTTTCTATAGAAATAAAGTTTTCACAAAATTTTCTATAGAAATAAAATTTTGAAAATTTATAGAAATAAAATTTCGACAAAATTTCTATAGAAATAAAATGTCGACGAATTTTTTTATAAAAATAAAATTTTGACAAAATTTTCTATACAAATAAAATGTTGACAAAATTGTTCTATAGAAATAAAATGTTGACAAAATTTTCTATAGAAATAAAATTTTGACAAAATTTTCTATAGAAATAAAGTCTATTGAAATGAAGTGGTTTTGTTGTTTTCCATATAATTAATTTTTTGAGGTCCTACTTCATTTAAGTTTAGGGGCTAATTTTAATGGGGTCCATATTGAAAGAGCCCTTTAATGCCCCTTTGTTATAATTAATTTTTTTAAAGAACAATTAAATCCGAATTTATGACAATCGATACAACAAATGCCCTTCAGAAAAAAAGCATATTTTTTCAATGTATGTATGTAATTTTCCATCGATTTTACACGATAAATTTTCTATGTATGAATAGTAAAAAAATTTAATTAATTTTCTCTTAATTTTCAGTCTATGAAAAGTGGCCTGCAAAATTCTGTCAATCCATACCATTCATGTGTCAAGAAGAAATCGCTGTGTACAATTGGCCATCGAATGATTTCTATCAACAAATTGTTCATATCCGAGATAATAAAACCGCCAATCAATTTCACTTGACTTTGGGACACACGAACCAATGAATTCTGATCAATAATTTATGATTAAAATATTTCTAGAAATTTTGCAAAAATGCCAAGTTAATGCAAGAAAAAACGAAACCGACTTTTTCTTTGTGATTTGAAAATCTCCCCCTATAAATTAGAAATATTTTCAAGAATCAACAGCAAACAGCTTGTATTTCAACGAAGATATTTTTGCAAAAATTCCATTCTGTCTTAATAATAAACAAACAAAATAGATACACATAGTTTATTTTTTTTAATATTTTCTACGTTCTCCAAGCGCCATCAAGAAAATTAATGATACAGTGGTATTGAAAATGAGACAGTACAGGGTGGATTTTACTTGTTGCTACTTATAAGGGAGATAAAATATAGCATGGTCAAATGTGTTAGGTGACTATTAATTTATAACTGGGATACAAATTGATTGACACAAAGTGTCCAATTGAACTTTTCACTATAATCATCATCAGGTTCAGAGCTAATTATACCATTAATAAATTAATGGTCAGGGTATAAGAACTTTGATCTACAAAAACAACATACGAGTTTGACGCTCAAAAAACAAACTCAAAAGTGAACCCACCAGTAAAAAAATTAGGCCAAATTTTAGAAAATTTTAACTACACGCAGAGAAGGAATATGATCATGTAATATGGAGCATGTTTGCCGCAAAGGTGTAGTTTTCTCGCCAAACATAAAATACGTGCCGAAATCAGATACATAAATTCCGAGAAAATAACATGGATGCTTTGACAAATTCTAAATTTTGCCAAAATGCAAAATTTTGTCAAAATTTTATTTCCATGCAAAATTTTCTCAAAATTTTATTTCCATGCAAAATTTTCTCAAAATTTTATATCTATAGAACATTTTGTCAAAATTTTATTGTTATAGAAACTATTGGCATAATTATATTTCTATAGAAAATTTTGTCAAAATTTTATTCCTATAGAAAATGTTGTCAAAATTTTATTTCTATAGAAAATTTTGTCAAAATTTTAGTTCTATAGAAAATTTTATTTCTATAGAAAATTTTGTCAAAATTTTATTTCTATAGAAAATTTTGTCAAAATTTTATTTCTATAGAAAATTTTGTCAAAATTTTATTTCTTTAGAAAATTTGGTCAACAGTTTATTTCTATAGAAAATTTTGTCAACATTTTATTTCTATAGAAAATTTTGCCAACATTTTATTCCAAGAAATAATTTTGCCAACATTTTATTCCAAGAAATAATTTTGTGAAAAAATTTTGTCGACATTTTATTCCTAGAAAAAATCTTGTCAAAATTTTATTTCTATAGAAAATTTTGTTAAAATTTTATTTCTACAGAAAATTTTGTCAAAATTTTATTTCTATAGAAAATTTTGTCAAAATTTTATTTCTATAAAAAATTTTGTCAAAATTTTATTTCTATAGAAAATTTTCTCAATAGTTTATTTCTATAGAAAATGTTCTCAATATTTTATTTCTGTAGAAAATTTCCTGAAAACTTTATTTCTATAGAAAATTTTGTCAAAATTTTATTCCTATAGAAAAATTTGTCAAGATTTTATTTCTATAGAAAATTTTGTAGAAATATTATTTCTATAGAAAATTTCTATATTTTGTCAAAATTTTATTTCTATAGAAAATTTTGTCAACATTTTATTTCTGCATAAAATATTGTGAAAATTTTATTTCTATAGAAAATTTTGTAGAAATTTTATTTCTATAAAAAATGTTGTCAACAGTTTATTCCTAGAAATAATTTTGTGAAAGAATTTTATTTCTATAGAAAATTTTGTCAAAATTTTATTTCTATAGAAAATTTTGTCAAAAGTTAATTTCTAGAAATAATTTTGTGAACAAATTTTGTCGAAATTTTATTCCTAGATAAAATTTTATTTCTAAAGAAAAAATTGTCAAAATTTTATTTCTATAGAAAATTTTGTCAAAATTTTATTTCTAAAGAAAGAAAATTTTGTCAAAATTTTATTTCCATAGAAAATTTTGTCAAAATTTTATTTCTATAGAAAATTTTGTCAAAATCTCATTTCTATAGAAAATTTTGTCAAAATTTTATTTCTATAGAAAATTTTATCAAAATTTTATTTCTATAAACATTTTTGTCAAAATTTTATTTCTATAGAAAATTTTGTCAAAATTTTATTTCTATAGAAAATTTGGTCAACATTTTATTTCTTTAGACAATTTTGTCAAAATTTTATTCGTAGAAAAAATTTTGTCGAAATTTTATTCCTACACTGTTAGAAAAATATGTTTTTCATATGTTCCGATATAAACAAAATGTGTTTCGGGCACAATTTTTAAACACAATATATTTAAGTGCAAACATGTAATGTTCCTAAACTAACAATAAATGTTTGGGAAATCTATGTTAATATGTTAGAATATATTATGTTTGGGGCATGAATGTTTCATAAAAATAATATGTGTGAATGTAAACATATATAAATTTACTAATTTCGAGTAGACATATATATGTTGTGATATTTTATTTAGAGAGCGACAGAGAGAGAGAGAGAGAGAGTATAGAGAAAGAAATAGAGATGTAAACCGGGAGGGTTGACGAAAGATATCAACATAACACAGCGAGAGAATCAAAAGGGAGCAATTTCTGTGAAACCGCTTGTATGTTGTTTCGGAAAACTGTTTTATGATAAGGCCAAAAATTTAATATGCTTAAGTCTAAATATTATTTAATTTGAATATTAGAATGAGTATTCGGAGTAAAGAGAATAGACATTCGGAACCAATAGAATAAACCAAGAGGAGTTGACGGACACCTTCAAGTAGAAAAGCGGACATTAAGTTCGAGTTTTACAGCTAAAACAATTGAAAAAGTTTTTTTTCTTTAAAATGAATTATTAAAGAAAAGTAAAAGGCAAAACATTCCCATTTTAGAGCGATAATGCCAACTTAATACCGGCCTTAAAGGTAAAAATTAAGTACAAATGTGTAAATTAAAAAAAATGGTGTTCGGTCGGAGCAGGGATTGAACCCACGACCCTTTGCATGCAAGGCAGACATGCTAACCACTGCTCCACGTGACCAACAAATGTATGTTTCTGTTAAATACTGTTATGTTTCTATGGGGTCGTGGGCGCTGCAAACTATGCTATATTAACTTATAACGATAATTGTCTACAGGAGACCATAACAGCTACGTAGCCCAGTGAAAAGTGTGTCGGCTTACAAACTGTATGGTCCTCCGTCCAGGAGAAAGGTAAACTTTAAAAAATTAAAAAAATTGAATAATTTCTTCAACATTATTTGTATTACACAAAAGGTGCCAAGAACTAAAAAATTTCGTGGAAGTGAAAATTATATGAGGGAATGAGCACAATCTTCTTTGGGGAAAATTCTTCCAAGCATATAATATTTTTGGGCTCAAAATGCTTCCAAACATATAATATGTTCACATAAAACAAACATATTAATGTTTCGGCAGTATCCAATAATATATGTGATTCCTGCAAAATATGTTTGGAACATATGTTAGAGAAGCGATTTTTTTTGAGGGTGTAGAGTAGGTTTTGTTAAAATTTTATTCATTTTTTTTTTGTAAATTTATTTACTTATTTGTAATTTTCAACAAAACAATAAGCAAATCTTATAACTATTAACATTGACTATGCATCGAGTTTCAGCAAACTCCACACCCTCAAAAAAATCGCTTCTTTAACATATGTTCCAAACATATTTTGCAGGAAGCACATATATTATTGCATACTGCCGAAACATTAATATGTTTGTTTTATGTGAACATATTATATGTTTGGAAGCATTTTGAGCCAAAAATATTATATGCTTGGAAGAATTTTTCCCAAACACGATTGTGCTCATTCCCTAACATACTCGTAATTTTCAAATTTTTTAGTTATTGGCACCTTTTTCTGTAATACAAATAATGTTGAAGAAATTATTCACTTTTATAAATTTTTTAAATTTTACCTTTCGCCTGCACGGAGAATCGAACCGAGGACCATACAGTTTGTAAGCCAACACACTATCCACTGGGCTACGTAGCTGTTATAGTCACCAGTAGATAATTATCGTTTTAAGTTACATTTATATAGCATAGTTTGCAGCGCCCACGAGCCCATGCAAACATTACATTATTTAACAGAAACATACATTTGTTTGCCACGTGGAGCAGTGGTTAGCATGTCTGCCTTGCATGCAAAGGGTCGTGGGTTCAATCCCTGCTCCGACCGAACATTTTTTTTTTGTTTTTTTTTTTTTTTAATTTACACATTTATATTTATACTATATTAATTTTTTTAATGAAACTTCGAAATGTGCGTTATTAAAGATTTATAGTCAGTAACAGTGCTTGATATAAACGAAATTGACTGATTTTTGGATAAAATATTATTTTTTATTGCAAAAATAACAATATTGTAATAAAAAACTGTTTTTGGACAAAACTTTAAAATTTGGAAGGAATTAAAAAACTAACAAAAGAAGAACGTGGAGTCGAGTATAAACATACATACATAATTTTATAATATAAACATACATTTATTTAGGAGTGAACAGTTTTTTACTAGCATTTAACACCATCGCTCTAAAATTCCTTTTATTTTTCTTTAATAATTCATTTTAAAGAAAATAAACTTTTTAAATTGTTTTAGCTGTAAAACTCGAACTTAATGCCCGCTTTTATATTTGATGGTGTCCGTCAACTCCTCGTGGACTACTAAAGAGGAACTAAAGTTTGTTTTTTTTACATTTTACTGTGTAATTTTTCACTATTTCCTCCTTATTTCATTTTACTGTCCCAACTCTAAAAGGTGTATAATGCCCTTTCGCTATTTTTATGAAGACCCCTGATTTCTTTTAACGAACCAAGAAAAAAATTGTGCCCATAATGCCAAAATGATAAACAAAGCACATGTCCACACATACATAAAATGCTGCTCTCAAGGCGAAAACATATGCTGTTTGTTTTTCAAATGTCTATTCTCTTGGTTTCGAATGTCCATTCTCTTTATTCAAATTAAATAATATTTAGACTTAAGCATATCAAATGTTTGGCCTTATCATCAGTTTTCCGAAACAACATACAAGCGGTTTCACAGAAATTGTTCTCTTTTGACTCTTTTGCTGTTATATTGATATCTTTCGTCAACTCTCCCGGTTTCCATCTCTATTTCTCTCTATACTCTCTCTGTCGCTTTGAATAAAATATCACAACATATGTATGTTTAGTCGAAATTTGTATATTTATATATGTTTGTATTCACACATATGATTTTTATGAAACATTCATGCCCCAAACATAATATATTCTAACATATTAACATAGATGTCCCAAACATTTAGTGTTAGTTTAGGAACATTACATGTTCGCACTTAAATATATTGTGGTTTAAAATCGTGCCCGAAACACATTTTGTTTATATCGGAACATATGAAAAACATATTTTTCTAACAGTGCATGTAATTTTGTCTGGCGTTCTAATTCATTTAGGTTTTGGGGCTAATTTTAATGGGGCCCATATTCGTAGCGCCGTTTGTTTGTCCACAAACTGCTCAATTTGTAATAGCTTCTCATCGGAGAAAACCGAATTTGGCTTTGAACCTATAACGAATATTAAAGCCATTGAAGAATATATAATATTTGAAAATCAATTTGTCAGACAAATCCTTCATACAAAATTCTATATAAATATTCAATTGAAATGAAATATTCGGCAAACGGCCAATCACTCAGTCAGTGGAACGAAGCCAATGGCGGGAATGAATATGGTAATGTGTACTTATACATGCCTACATCTTGGTCCATTGCGTGAAATCTTAGGACGATTCGTGTTTACCATCTTTATATGTTGAACGCCAGTCTGTAGTGCTATTGTGTTGATCGACTGACTGACTAGACCGCCTATTGGATCGATGTTGTTGAAGTGATAAAATGATGAACAATTTTTTTGTTTTTGTTTATTTTTTTGTTTTTTGACTGTAACAGCCTGCGAACATGTTTCCAAATAATTTATGAATATGATTGTTTTTGTTTCATAATGCCAACAAATCTAAATTATTCAGATCTATTTTTAAACTTCTTGCGAAGTCTTTTAAATATCGCATGACTAATGTTCCGGATTTCTTCCAGTTTTCCTTTTTCAATGCATAGAATGCATGCACAAGACAGTTTTTAAGATTTTTTTTTTTCATATATAACAAATAAATAAATATTTGAGAAAAATCAAAATATATTTTATTTTATTAAAATCTATAATTTAATTACAAAATATAATAAATGGATAGAACAAAAAGGTCTAGCAGTCAAAGCTACAATCTTTAAACCTTCATACAATCTTCAAAAGTACACACAGAGAAGGAATATTATTACTTCAGGCCGGTTTTAAGAGTAAAACAAGTAAGGAAAGTCTAAAGTCGGGCGGGGCCGACTATATTATACCCTTCACCACTTTGTAGATCTAAATTTTCGATACCTTATGACATCCGTCAAATGTGTCAAAGGTTTGTCCCAAATACATACATTTAAATATCACTCGATTTGGACAGAATTTGGGTGGAACACAATGTTTTAAAAAATATGGGAAACATTTAAATCTGAAGCAATTTTAAGGAAAACGTTTATTTATGATTTATCGCTCAATATATGTGTTAGAAGTTTAGGAAAATTAGAGTCATTTTTACAACTTTTCGACTAAGCAGTGACGATTTTACAAGGAAAATTTTGGTATTTTGACCATTTCTGTCGAAATCAGAAAAACATATATATGGGAGCTATATCTAAATCTGAGCCGATTTCAACCAAAGTCGGCACGCATAGCAACAATGCTAGTTCTACTCCCTGTGCAAAATTTCAACTAAATCGGAGTTAAAAATTGGCCTCTGTGGTCATATGAGTGTAAATCGGGCGAAAGCTATATATGGGAGATATATCTAAATCTGAACCGATTTCAACCAAATTTGGCACGCATAGCTACAATGCTAATTCTACTCCCTGTGCAAAGTTTCAACTAAATCGGAGCAAAAAATTGGCCTCTGTGGTCATATGAGTGTAAATCGGCCGAAAGCTATATATTGGAGCTATATCTAAATCTGAACCGATTTCAACCAAATTTGGCACACATAGCTAAAATGCTAATTCTACACCATGTGCAAAATTTCAAATAAATCGGAGCAAAAAATTGGCCTCTGTGGTCATATGAGTGTAAATCGGGCGAAAGCTATATATGGGAGATATATCTAAATCTGAACCGATTTCAACCAAATTTGGCACGCATAGCTACAATGCTAATTCTACTCCCTGTGCAAAGTTTCAACTAAATCGGAGCAAAAAATTGGCCTCTGTGGTCATATGAGTGTAAATCGGCCGAAAGCTATATATTGGAGCTATATCTAAATCTGAACCGATTTCAACCAAATTTGGCACACATAGCTAAAATGCTAATTCTACACCATGTGCAAAATTTCAAATAAATCGGAGCAAAAAATTGGCCTCTGTGGTCATATGAGTGTAAATCGGGCGAAAGCTATATATGGGAGCTATATCTAAATCTGAACCGATTTCAACCAAATTTGGCACGCATATCTACAATGCTAATTCTACTCCCTGTGCAAAATTTCAACCAAATTGGGGTAAAACTCTGGCTTCTGGGACCGTATTAGTCCATATCGGGCGAAAGATATATATGGGAGCTATCTCTAAATCTGAACCGATTTCTTCCAAAATCAATAGGGATCTATTCTGAACCAAAACATATACTTGTGCCAAATTTCGAGTTGATTGGACTAAAACTGCGACCTAGACTTTGATTACAAAAATGTGTTCACGGACAGACGGACATCGCTATATCGACTCAAGAGCCCACCCTGAGCATTTTTGCCAAAGACACCATGTGTCTATCTCGTCGCCTTCTGGGTGTTGCAAACATAGGCACTAACTTATAATACCCTGTTCCACAGTGTGGAGCAGGGTATAATAAAATTATTTTTGGAGAAGGAAAATTTTTGCCACATTTTTTTCAGATTTATACTCAAAACAAGTAGGTAAAGTAGAAAGTCGGGCTGAATTAGTAAAAATGATCATTTGTGGGGTATCATTTGCATTTCCATATTTAAGAACACTAAGGCGTATATGTTGGTGGGAGTTTTATCACAATCTGAACAGACATGCTTGGTATTAACATAGGATCTATACTTGATTTTGCACCTACAGAGTTAATATGATACTAACTGAGTTCATTATTAAACAAGTAAGGAAAGTCTAAAGTCGGGCGTGGCCGACTATATTATACCCTGCACCACTGTGTAGATCTAAATTTGCGATACCATATCACATCCGTCAAATGTGTTGGGGGCTATATATAAAGGTTTGTCCCAAATACATATATTTAAATATCACTCGATCTGGACAGAATTTGATAGACTTCTACAAAATCTATAGACTCAAAATTTATGTCGGCTAATGCACTAGGGTGGAACGATTTCAACCAAATTTGGCAGGCATAGTTACGATGCTAAATCTACTCCCTGTGCAAAATTTCAACCAAATTGGGCCAAAACTCTGGCTTTTAGGCCCATATTAGTCCATATCGGGCGAAAGATATATATGGGAGCTATATCTAAATCTGAACCGATTTCAATCAAATTTTTAACACTTGACTATACTACTAATTGTACTCCTAGTGCAAAATTTCAACCAAATTCACCCAAAAATCTGGCTTCTGGGGCCATATAAGTCCATATCGGGCGAAAGATATATATGGGAGCTATATCTAAATCTGAACCGATTTCTTCCAAAATCAATAGGGTTCTATTCTGACCCATATTAGGAACATGTGCCTAATTTGAAGGCGACTGGACTTAAATTACGATCTAGACTTTGAATACAAAAATGTGTTCACAGACAGACGGACGGACGGACGGACGTACAGACGGACATGGTTATATCGACTCGGGGACCCACCCTGAGCATTATTGCCAAAGACGCCATGTGTCTATCTCGTCTCCTTCTGGGTGTTACAAACATATGCACTAACTTATAATACCCTGTTCCACAGTGTGGCGCAGGGTATAAAAAGAGGAAATCGCTCAATTAGTGTGGGTAAAAAATCCAAATTTTATGAAAATCGGGCAATATATTTATGTAAGAATACATGTAAACCTAAATACGATGGGATAATACATCAAAATTTGAAATTTCAGTAACATTGGTTAATAAATAAGAGTATCATGGCCAAAATTTGGAAAACCGAGCGATGCATATAAAGGGTGATTTGTTAAGAGCTTGATAACTTTTTTTTAAAAAAAAACGCATAAAATTTGCAAAATCTCATCGGTTTTTTATTTGAAACGTTAGATTGGTCCATGACATTTACTTTTTGAAGATAATTTCATTTAAATGTTGACCGCGGCTGCGTCTTAGGTGGTCCATTCGGAAAGTCCAATTTTGGGCAACTTTTTCGAGCATTTCGGCCGGAATAGCCCGAATTTCTTCGGAAATGTTGTCTTCCAAAGCTGGAATAGTTGCTGGCTTATTTCTGTAGACTTTAGACTTGACGTAGCCCCACAAAAAATAGTCTAAAGGCGTCAAATCGCATGATCTTGGTGGCCAACTTACCGGTCCATTTCTTGAGATGAATTGTTCTCCGAAGTTTTCCCTCAAAATGGCCATAGAATCGCGAGCTGTGTGGCATGTAGCGCCATCTTGTTGAAACCACATGTCAACCAAGTTCAGTTCTTCCATTTTTGGCAACAAAAAGTTTGTTAGCATCGAACGATAGCGATCGCCATTCACCGTAACGTTGCGTCCAACAGCATCTTTGAAAAAATACGGTCCAATGATTCCACCAGCGTACAAACCACACCAAACAGTGCATTTTTCGGGATGCATGGGCAGTTCTTGAACGGCTTCTGGTTGCTCTTCACTCCAAATGCGGCAATTTTGCTTATTTACGTAGCCATTCAACCAGAAATGAGCCTCATCGCTGAACAAAATTTGTCGATAAAAAAGCGGATTTTCTGCCAACTTTTCTAGGGCCCATTCACTGAAAATTCGACGTTGTGGCTCGTTAGTAAGTCTATTCATGATGAAATGTCAAAGCATACTGAGCATCTTTCTCTTTGACACCATGTCTGAAATCCCACGTGATCTGTCAAATACTAATGCATGAAAATCCTAACCTCAAAAGAATCACCCTTTATATGCGAGCTATATCTAAATCTAAACCAAATTGGATAATATTTTGCGTCGGAGCTATATCTTAATTCGATGATCCGATTTTTTGTGGCAACATTTTTCAACATCGGTTAATAAATGCGACCGGAATCCTGCGAACACAAAATACATTGGACGGACGGACACCAAGGGCTAGATCCACTCAGGAGGTGATTCGGAATCGATTGGTATATATTCTATTGGGTATAAAGTCAATATTTCTAGAAGACATATTTTTTTGGCAGATCAAAGTTATTATACCCTGACCACTATATGGTTTAGGATATAAAAAAAGTAAAAAAGTGAGTGAAAGGAAATTTCAACTAAACTGCATTACAAACGACGACATCTTAAAAAATAAACAAATAATGTTCGACATATTTAAGAAAATTTATTAGATATAATTGAGATTTTTCATCTTTTCGAAATCTTTATTGAAAATTATTGCGTTAATGGCTAAAGCGATAATTGTCTGTTTATGACAATAACGGCTACATAGCCCAGTGGATAGTGTGTTTGCTTACAAACTGTATGATCCGCGATTCGATTCTCCGTATGGGAAAAAGGTAAAATTAAAAAAAAAATAACTTTTCCTTACAGCGACAAGCAAATGGGAACGATATATGTTTGTCTAAAATTTCGTTTGGGAGGTAAAATTTTTTGCAGGTATTGTCGTCGTCTTTGGCTTCGGCCCTTTTCAAATGATTTTTATAATAAATGATATCGTCGTATTTTGGACGAAGATTTATCCAAAATTGGACCATTTTTCCAAATTAAATTAATATCATTTAAAAATTAAAATTTTGCCAAAATTTTATTTCCATGCAAACTTTTGTGAAAATTTAATTTCTATTTTTTTTTCTATGGAAATTTTTGTCAAAATTTCATTTCTATAGAAAATTTTCGTAAAACTTTATTACTATAGAAAATTTTGTCAAAATTTTATTTCTATAGAAATTTTTGTCAACATTTTATTTCTATAGAAAATTTGGTTAAAATTGTATTTCTATAGAAAATTTTCTTAAAACTTCATTTATATAGAAATTTTTGTCAAAATTTTATTTCTATAGAAATTTTTGTCAACATTTTTTTTCTATAGAAAATTTGGTTAAAATTGTAATTCTATAGAAAATTTTCTTAAAACTTCATTTCTATAGAAATTTTTGTCAAAATTTTATTTCTATAGAAATTTTTGTCAACATTTTATTTCTATAGAAAATTTGATTAAAATTGTATTTCTATAGAATATTTTCTTAAAATTTCATTTCTATAGAAATTTTTGTCACAATTTTATTTCTATAGAAATTTTTGTCAACATTTTATTTCTATTTCTATAGAAATTTTTGTCAAAATTTTATTTTTATAAAAAATTTTGTTAAAATGTTATTTCTATACCAAATTTTGTCAAAATTTTATTTCTATAGAAAATGTTGGCACAATTTTACTTCCATAGAAAATGTTGTCAAAATTTTATTTCTATAGAAAATTTTGTCAAAATTTTATTTCAATAGAAAATTTTGTCAAAATTTTATTTCAATAGAAAATTTTGTCACAATTTTACTTTTACTCCATTTTTATACCCTCCACCATAGGATGGGGGGTATATTAACTTTTTCATTCCGTTTGTAACACATCGAAATATTGCTCTAAGACCCCATAAAGTATATATATTCTGGGTCGTTGTGAAATTCTGAGTCGATCTAAGCATGTCCGTCCGTCCATCCGTCTGTCTGTTGAAATCACGCTAACTTCCGAACGAAACAAGCTATCGACTTAAAACTTGGCACAAGTAGTTGTTATTGATGTAGGTCGGATGGTATTGAAAATGGGCCATATCTGCCCACTTTTACGTATAGCCCCCATATAAACCGACGCTCAGATTTGGCTTGCGGAGCCTCTTGGAGGAGCAAAATTCATCCTATCCGGTTGAAAGTTGGTACATGGTGTTAGTATATGGTTTCTCACAACCATGCAAAAATTGGTCCTTATCGGTTCATAATTATATATAGCGCCCATATAAACCGATCCCTAGATTTGGCTTTCCGAGCCTCTAAGAGAAGCAAATTTCATCAGATCCGCCTAAAATTTGGTACATGGTGCTCGTATATGATCTCTAACAACCATGCAAAAATTGGTTCACATCGTTTCATAATTATATATAGCCCCCATATAAACCGATCCCCGGATTTGACCTCCAGATCCCCTTGGAAGAGCAAAATTCACCCGATCCGGTTAAAATTTGGTACGTGGTGTTAGTATATGGTCTCTAACAACCGCGCAAAAATTGGTTCACATCGGTCCATATTTATATGTAGCCCTCATATAAACCGATCCCCAGATTTGACCCTTGGAAGAGCAAAATTCACCCAATAAGGTTGAAATTTGGTACATGATGTTAGTATATGGTCTCTAACAACCATGCAAAAATTGGTCCAAATCGGTTCATAATTATATATAGCCCCCATATAAACCGATCCCCAGATTTGACCTCCGGAGCCCGTTGGAAGAGCAAAATTCACCCGATCCATTTGTATATGGTCTCTAACAACCATGCAAAAATTGGTCCATACCGGTCTTAATTATATAACCCCCATTTAAACCGATCCCCAGATATGGCCTCCGGAGCTATGGGAGGAGCAAAATTCATCCGACCCGCACGCAGAGAAGAAACATGATTGTCACAACCATATTCGAAGAGCAAAATAATATGATAGGAGCTATTTTTGCGGCGACCATGTAACATTTTCACCTGCAACCATGTTGGCTCAGTGAACATAGTTCTAAGAAAAATAAAATTGTACTCATCTAAAATGTTATTATATTGATAAAAAAGTTTTGTTTCAATCAAAAGACAATGGTCACGATTTAAAATGTTATGGCATTCGTCAAAAATGGTTTTCATCCAGTTAAAAGAACATGGTCACAACCTAACATGGTTTGGTCTTTATGAAAAAACTTTTTTCGTCGTCGAAAAAAGGACGCCATTTGAGAAAAGAAACACATAAAATTAACTTTATTTATTGGTTTTTTATTTATTTATAAATTAACTCATTGTCTATTTGAATTTATAATGTCGTGCAAGCAAACATTATATATTTTTACACAATCTATGTTGATTCAATTTAAACAATAATTAATCATTCCATATTTACTTCGTGCTCACACGCACAGAAAAAACATGTTTGGACATGGTTGCCGCATCCATTTAATGCTTATCTAGAGTAAGTAATTGTCGCGAAAACCATGTATTTTGTCTTTGTAAAAATAATTTTCGACCTAAGAAAAATACAAAAACCAGATAAATTTTTCAATTACACTTTCCTTTTTTGTGTTCACATAAAACCACGTGCCACTTCTGAATAAATAAATTAACACAAAACACAGTAATTCCATATTCTCCGTCCATTCCAAGATACAATAAACACACGACTGACGCTCAAAATGAAAATCGTGTGTAACTACCTGGCCAATGTTTTTATAAAATTATTTTCGCTGCAAAAAAATTAAATGATCACGAAAACAATGTACATGGTCTTTATGGCCATGTAATGGTTCTAGACAAGTCTATACGTAACTTATAACAATACGTTTTTCGCTGCGAAAAAGTCGAAAAATTGAATGGTCAGGTACATGATTTTCCCGACCATGTAATGGTCTCAAATTCTATCATTTAAATAATAGAACATGTTTGCGGCATTTGAGAACCTTTTAAATGCTTATTGCCAACATATATTTTTCTCCGCTCGAAAATTATTTTTACAAAGACAAAATACATGGTTTTCGCGACAATTACATACTCTAGATAAGCATTAAATGGATGCGGCAACCATTTCCAAACAGGTTTTTTTCTGTGCGTGTACCTGCGATTATTAAATGATCTACTTAATCAATTAATTGGTCTCCTTAAAAAATAAAATTATTGAATTTTTTGTTTAAAACGGTAATAGAATCGATTAAGTTCTTTTTCTTTTTTTCAATGGTTCTATTGATCAAGTTCCTTAATCTAATTTGTCCATAAAGCTCGAATAATAATTAATTTTAAATTAAGATATCATACATTTGGATGTTAATCGCCTGTTTCAGTTTCAGGCTAACATGAAAAATATCAAGTTTTCAATTGAATATTTTCTTAAAACAAGATTTTATTAAAAAACAAGTAAGGAAAGTCTAAAGTCGGGCGGGGCCGACTATATTATACCCTGCACTACTTTGTAGATCTAAATTTTCGATACCATATCACATCCGTCAAATATGTTGGGGGCTATATATAAAGGTTTGTCCCAAATACATACATTTAAATATCACTCGATTTGGACAGAATTTGATAGACTTTTACAAAATCTATAGACTCAAAATTTAAGTTGGCTAATGCACTAGGGTGGAACACAATTTTAGTAAAAAAATATGGGAAACATTTAAATCTGAAACAATTTTAAGGAAACTTCGCAAAAGTTTATTTATGATTTATCACTCGATATATATGTACTAGAAGTTTTGGAAAATTAGAGTCATTTTTACAACTTTTCGACTAAGCAGTGGCGATTTTACAAGGAAAATGTTGGTATTTTGACAATTTTTGTCGAAATCAGAAAAACATATACAGTCGAAGCTCTGTTTAACGAATATCCCATTTAGCGAAAATCCAATTTAACGAACGTCAAAATTCTTAACATTGAGTATTCTAAATAACGAACAATTGAACAAAATTTACGTTCGATTTAACGAAAAGGCTTTTAATCTTAAGAAAATAAACAACAAAAAATCAGCACTATTTGACGATTGTGAGAATGGCTTAAGTCCTTAGTACGGCATTCCCAAGATATTTAGATTCCATTAAAATGTTTGAAAACACATACTCAATGGCCGGGTAACTGGTAAAGTTAGGTTAGATAGAGTGGCGCAGCTTCGCTACGGGAAATGGATCTACAACAGAGCCACAGGACTACTCCCTGGTGTGAATAGACCAGTCCCAGTTCTGGCCGAAACGTATGGAAGGGACCGGTCACTTCAACACGGGTTTGTCATTGACGGGGATAAATTTACACTGCAGGCCACGGATTGGACTCATTCCAAACTACATAACCTGGGAGAACTTAGTAGGACTAGACAGGTCCTCATGAACCAATCTGGGACAAACCCTTAGGTACCGGTATTATTTTGATCATCCAAACTGCACCAGAAAGAAAAACTTTTGGACTATGTTGGCCCATAGGTAAATGTCTAGATCAAATAAAATTTTAAAATAAAGAGAGTATAGAAATCAATAAAATATATGAAAATTTAAAAACTACGACAAACTCGAGCACTGGTACTAGTCCTGTGATAGGTTCGTTAGTGGCAATATTTCGTAGGATTGCCAGTTGAACAAGTGGTGAATTTTTCTCTTAATAATGAGTGCTACCCGATTCTATATTTAGCTCAATAACAAGGAACCTCCGTCTTATAGCTGAAGAGAAACTATAAAATACACAGGTATGTCAACATCATTAGTGAGAGGGATAAACTACCGCTGAAAAACTTTTTTGGTGCTCGGTCGAAACGGCAATCTAGCGTTGAGAGTACATCTATGCCGACAGGAGCAGCAGAGTAATGGTGTATGTAGGGCGTTTTAGGAAGATGTTACTATGAACACTACCTATGCCTGGCCTATCTTGAAACCGGGGACTGGAAACAAATTAGGCAATTCGTCTAAGAAGTTAAGAGCACACAAATTATGACATTGGTGTATATAGGCCCCCATACGACAACGAATCTTGGATCCTCTTTTCAATCTAACCTAACCTAGATATATCAAGTTCATCAGGATTATTTTAAGTATTATTTTTTAAGTGTCTCTGTGCTTTAATTTTTTCAAATGATTATGAATTTTTACTCATCTGGTAAAAAAAAACTACGATTTTCAATAAAAGTTAACATTTAATATTCCCGTTCGATTTAACGAATTTTTCGAAATAACGAAAGAGCCTGACAATATATCGTTCGTTAAACCGAGCTTCGACTGTATATGGGAGCTATACAGGTTTGCCAGGTTGGGGGTTTCCCCCCAAATTTAGGGGTTTTTTACACGTTTAGGGGGATTTTTAGGGGTAACATTTATTTGGGGGGATTTTTGGGGGTAAAAAAAAATATCTTAGATCTTATAAAGTGGAGCAATTCTCAACAAAATTTGGAACAATTCTGGCATGAATTTTGAGAAAAAAATAAGGGAAGTCAACCCATATTCCTAAATACAAGCAAGTATGCAATGACATTCTTTTTTAAACGCATCTGTTGAAGGAGCATTTTTAATATTTGATACAATTAAAAACAAGGTTAGGTTAGGTGGCAGCCCGATGTATCAGGCTCACTTAGACTATTCAGTTCGTTGTGATACCATATTGGTAAACTTCTCTCGTATCACTGCCCGATTCCATATTACGCTCAATGTAAAGGGACCTCCTTTTTATAGCCGAGTCCGAACGGCGTTCCACATTGCAGTGCAACCACTTAGAGAAGCTTTGAAACCCTCAGAAATGTCACCAGCATTACTGAGGTGGGATAATCCACCGCTGGTGTTCGGTCGAAGCAGTAATCGAACCCGAATTTGTGACAAGTGGTGTAATGATTTTTATTTACTTCTAAAGAAAATTTTTAACATTAAAAAAAACTTATTTTGTCTAAAATGTTGTTCCTCATAAAAAATCTTCTTTCAGTTTATATATTTGTGTTAAATTTAATTTTTAAAGTGTATCACTACAGGATTTTTAACTTAATTTTGGGTCTCTTTTTGTACTATTCACATACTTAACATTTTTGGGGGGGTTTGAAAAAAGTCTAGACCAATTTAGGGGTTTTTTTCTTAAGATTTGGGGGGGAAGAATCAAAAATTACCTGGCAACACTGGAGCTATATCTAAATCTGAACCGGTTTCAATCAAATTTGGCAACATGACTATATTACTAATTGTACTCCTAGTGCGAAATTTCAACCAAATTGGGCCAAAACTCTGGCTTCTGGCTTCGATTTCAATCAAATTTTGCACACTTGACTATACTACTAATTGTACTCCTATTGCAAAATTTCAAACAAATTCGGCCAAAAATCTGGCTTCTGGGGCCATATAA
This sequence comes from Haematobia irritans, assembly GCF_050003625.1. NCBI lineage: Eukaryota > Metazoa > Arthropoda > Insecta > Diptera > Muscidae > Haematobia > Haematobia irritans. Next base: position 149,574,905 of record NC_134400.1, on the reverse strand, counting down.
GTCCATATCGGGCGAAAGATATATATGGGAGCTATATCTAAATCTGAACCTATTTCAATCAAATTTTGCACACTTGACTATACGACTAAGTGTTATGTTTGTACAAAATTTCAAGCAAATCGGTATAAAACTCTGGCTGCTGGGTCCATATTAGTGCATATCGGGCGAAAGATATATATGGGAGCTATATCTAAATCTGAACCGATTTTTTCCAAAATCAATAGGGTTCTATTCTGACCCAAATTAGGAACAGTGCCAAATTTGAAGGCGATTGGACTTAAATTGCGACCTAGACTTTGATCACAAAAATGTGTTCACAGACAGACGGACGGACGGACAGACGGACATGGTTATATCGACTCAGGGACCCACCCTGAGCATTATTGCCGAAGACACCATGTCTATCTTGTCTCCTTCTGGGTGTTACAAACATATGCACTAACTTATAATACCCTGTTCCACAGTGTGGCGCAGGGTATAAACATATATTGGTATTTTTTTCTATGTGTCTATAGTAGAGCCTCTCAAATGTTTTTAATTAAAAAATATGTTTCGTAGATTTTACTGGCCCCATCAGCATGTCTGAAACATTTTTTTTCATGAATGCCCTCCCCGCATGAATGTGGGACAATGTCAATGATCTTTAAAAATAAATCATTATTTTTTCATACCATTGCATTAAGATAGAAGAGCATTTTCATGTCTTTCGAAATAATCCAAACAGTCTCAAGAATGAAAGGTATTTTATGTAAACTTTTTCATAAAAAAAAACAATCAGCAGCCATGACATCTTTCGTTACAAAGAAATTTGAGGTAGAATTTTGAAGAAAAAAAAAACTCACAAAAAAATAGAATTTGTCCTTGAAATTTGTAAAGAAATCAATTTGAAATGATTTGGTGTAAAATTAATGATTTTTTTTTTTTTTGCAAAATGCTACAAAAGCAATGATCGTATTATGAGTGACTTAATAAAAGAAAAATATAGAACTGAATATAGAGAACTGACAGATTCATACATAGAAAAAACATATTTAAACGTAATGATATTTTTTTATTTTCAATCAGTCACAGAAACTAAATTGTAAAAATTTCCAAAGAATTTCGTACTGAAAAAAAAACAATTATTGACACTCATAAAAGTGAATTTTAAGGCTTTTTCAAATATGGAGAAATATAGCAAAAAAAATAATTCTTTCCTCCCAAACGAAATTTTAGACAAACAAATGTCGTTTCCCATTTGCTTTTCGCTATAAGGAAGTTTGTCTGCGAGAAAAGTACATACTTTTTGTGATAAACGTCGATCTTTTTATAGGATGTAAAATCAATTTCATTTTTTTCACTTCAACGAGGTTTTTTAGTTCTTAGTAGAGGTGTGCGCGTGATTCACGCATGAATCACGTGAGTCGTGAACAAAATCCAAAGTAACTCTCGTGAATGTGCGTGAATAGGACTACAATAAATATGTCGTAAGTGAGAAATAAAATCGGTTCGTGAATGTGCGTGAGTAAAATTCCTGCAAAATGACGCTCACGAAAATAATCAAGATTTAATTCACACTCGTATGTTAACTGAAATTAATTTAGCTCTCGAACTGTATTCTATTTTTGAATTTTGTTACCTTTGCCGATTTCCCTTGGAAAATATCGTGAGTCTCGTGAATTGTCGTGAATCGTGCGTGAACGTGAGTCTTTAAAAGTAGTTCGTGCGTGAGCATGCGTGAGTACTGGTTTTCATTTCGTGAATGTGCGTAAGTGGGATTGGCTACCACACGTATCGTGCGTGAGCATGCGTGAATGAATATTTTGCTTCGTGAATGTGCGTGAGTGTGAGTGAACTTTCAGTCACGAGCACACCTCTAGTTCTTAGCACGATTTTCTGTAAAACAAACAATGTAGAAGAAATTATTCGATTCCATAATTATACCCTTCACCACTACTGTGGTACAGGGTATAATAAGTTTGTGCATTTGTATCTAACGCCAAGAAATAGTAGTCATAGACCCATCTTTTAGTATGCCGCTCGGCTTAGAATTAAATTCTGAGTCGATTTAGCCATGTCCGTCTGTCTGTCTGTCCGTCCGTCTGTCTGTATATGTAATTTTGTGCACAAAGTACAGCTCCTAATTTAAGTCCGATCGTCCACAAATTTGGAATGGGGCCGTTTCTTGGGACAGAGACAATCGCTATTGGTTTTGGAAAAAATCGGTTCAGATTTAGATATAGCTGCCATATATATTTATCCCCGATTTGGTCATAGTTAGCGTGTTTATCAACCGATTTTCTTGAAATACCGTACATCCAAATATTTTATGAATCTCGAAAATCTTGCAAAATATCAGCCAAATCGGTTCAGATTTAGATATAGCTCCCATATATATCTTTCGTCCGATTTAGACTCATATGACCACAGAGGCCAAAGTTTACTACCGATGTTCGTGAAATTGTGCACAGAGGGTAGAATTGACATTCTCCCAATGCTTGGTAAATTTGATTGCAATCGGTTCAAATCTAGATATAGCTCCCATATATATCTTTCGTCCGATTTGAACATATACGGCCACAAAAGCCAGAGTTTTGCCGTGATTTGCTTCAAATTTTGCACAAGGGGTACGTTTATTAGTATTGTTAAGTGTGTCAAATTTGGTTGAAATCGGTTCATATTTAGATATAGCTCACATATATATCTTTCGCCCGATTTGGACTTAGGTCCCAAAAGCCAGAGTTTTGCCCTGACTTACTTCAAATTTTGCACAAGCGGTACTTTTAATGATACTATTGTATGTGCCAAATATGGTCAAAATCGATTCAGATTTAGATATAGCTCCCATATATATCTTTCCTCTGATTTGAACTTATATGGCCTCAAAATCCAGGGTTTTGCCGTGATTTGCTTCAAATTTCGCACAAGGAGTACGTTTAGTAGTATCGGTAATTGTGCCAAATTTGGTTGAAATCGGTTCAGATTTAGATATGGCTCCCATATATATCTTCCGTCCGATTTGTACTCATATGACCAGTGGGGCCAAAGTTACACTCCCATTTACGTGAAATTTCGCATAGATAGCAGAATTATTATTTTAACTATACATGCCAAATTTAGTCAAGATCGGTTCAGATTATATATATGTAGCTCCCATATATACACCAGAGTTGGGGAAAAATGGTAGACTGTTACACATTTTAGACCCATTTTCAATGGAAGTTTCCTCCAATTAACTGGATAGCGTTAGCCGATTTAAGTTTTAATTCTAGAGATTTTGCAGAAGTAAAAAAAATTGTCTCCTTTATATAGCTTCCAGCAAATGTGAAGTAGGTGAGATAGTAACACAAATTTTGGCCTACATAGTGGTGAAGGGTATAATATAGTCGGCCCCGCCCGACTTTAGACTTTCCTTACTTGTTTTTTTTTTTTTAAGTTTACCTTTCGCCTGGACGGGGAAACGAACCGCGGCCCATACAGTTTGAACAGTGAAGCAGTTATATTTATACAGCATAGTTCTCGGCGCCCACGAGCCGAAATTAAAAAAAAAAAAAAAACAAGTATATACGGCCGTAAGATCGGCCAGACCGAATCTTATGGATTGCGTAGAAACTACTACTTAACACCGTCTTCTAAATTGTAAGTGTATATATTATTACGGTGTATATATTAAACAAACAAAAAGGCCGATTCAATACGTATATAATTCAGTTTGACAAAATTTTCTATAGAAATAAAATGTTGAAAAAAAATTTTGTATAGTAATAAAATTTTGACAAAATTTTCTATAGAAATAAAAATTTTACAAAATTTTCTATAGAAATAAAATATTGACAAAATTTTCTATAGGAAAAAAAATTTTGGAAGATTATTTTTGGGGATCGGTTATATATAACTATAGACCGATACGGAAAAATTTTGGCGTGGTTATTAGCGGCCATATACTAGCGCAATATACCAAATTTCAAACGGATCGGATGAATTTTGCTCCTTCAAGAGCTCCGGTTCGGTTTAAATGGGGTTTATATAATTAAGACCGGTATGGACCAATTTTTGCATGGTTGTTACAGACCATATACTAACACCACGTACCAAATTTCAACCGGATCTTTGCTCTTTCAAGGGGCTCCGGAGGTCAAATTTGGGGATCGATTTATATGGAGGCTACATATAATTATGGACCAATTCCTGCGAGGTTGTTAGAGATCATATACACCACGTACCAAATTTCAACCGAATTGGATGAATTTTGCTCATCCATGAGGCTCCGGAGGTCAAATCTGGGGATCGGTTTATATGGGGGCTATATATAATTATGCACCGATGTGGACCAATTTTTGCATGGTTGTTACAGACCATATACTAACACCGTATACCAGATTTCAGCAGGATCGGATGAAATTTGCTCCTCCAAGGGGCTCCGGAGGCCAATTCTGGGGATCGGTTTATATGGGGGCTATACGTAAAAGTGGTCAGATATGGTCCATTTGCAATACCATCTGACCTACATCAATAACAACTACTTGTGCCAAGTTTCAAGTCGATAGCTTGTTTCGTTCGGAAGTTAGCGTGATTTCAACAGACGGACGGACAGACGGACATGCTCAGATCGACTCAGAATTTCACCACGACCCAGAATATATATACTTTATGGGGTCTTAGAGCAATATTTCGATGTGTTACAAACGGAATGACAAAGTTAATATACCCCCCTCCCCCCTCATATGGTGGTGGGTATAAAAAACTTTATTTGACAGAAACATTCATTTAGTTGGCCACCGTGGATCAGTGGTTCGCATGCCCGCCTCGCATACAAAGGGTCATGGGTTCGATCCCTGCTTCGACCGAACATCAAATATTTTTCTTACATATATTCCAATAATGTTCGTAAGATTTCGAAAAGCGACATTACATACTACTATATTACAGTTTTACTATAAAACTTCACAATAAGTCTTTTTAAAGACTTAAGGTCACAAAAGAACATTGGAAATTGTGTGTGTTTTTTTACCCTGTTCCACAGTGTGGAGCAGGGTAAAAGTTATAAGTTAGTGCATATGTTTGCAACACCCAGAAGGAGACGAGATAGACATATGGTGTCTTTGGCAAAAATGCTCAGGGTGGGCTCTTGAGTCGATATAGCGATGTCCGTCTGTCCGTGAACACATTTTTGTAATCAAAGTCTAGGTCGCAGTTTTAGTCCAATCGACTTCAAATTTGGCACAAGTATGTGTTTTGGCTCAGAATAGATCCCTGGTGATTTTGGAAGAAATCGGTTCAGATTTAGATATAGCTCCCATATATATCTTTCGCCCGATATGGACTTAGATGTACCCAGAAGCCAGAGTTTTATCCCAATTTGGTTGAAATTTTGCACAGGGAGTAGAATTAGCATTGTTGCTATGCGTGCCAAATTTGGTTGAAATCGGTTCAGATTTAGATATAGCTCCCATATATAGCTTTCGCCCGATATGCACTTATATGGTCCTAAAAGCCAGAGTTTTGGCCCAATTTGGTTGAAATTTTGCACAGGGAGTAGAATTAGCATTGTAGCTATGCGTGCCAAATTTGGTTGAAATCGATTCAGATTTAGATATAGCTCCCATATATATCTTTTGCCCGATATGCACTTATATGGACCCAGAAGCCAGAGTTTTATCCCGATTAGCTTGAAATTTTGCACAAGGAGTACAATTGTTAGTATAGTCATGTGTGCCAAATTTGATTGAAATCGGTTCAGATTTAGATATAGCTTCCATATATATTTTTCGCCCGATATGGACTTATATGGCCCCAAAAGCCAGAGTTTTGGCCCAATTTGGTTGAAATTTTGCACTAGGAGTACAATTAGTAATATAGTCATGTGTGCCAAATTTGATTGAAATCAGTTCAGATTTAGATATAGCTCCCATTTTTCTGCTTTCGACAAAAATTGTCAAAATACCAACATTTTTCTTGTAAAATCGCCACTGCTTAGTCGAAAAATTGTAAAAATGACTCTAATTTTCCTAAACTTCTAATACATATATATCGAGCGATAAATCATAAAAAAAAAACTTTTGCGACGTTTCCTTAAAATTGTGCAGATTTAAATGTTTCCCATATTTTTTTACTAATTTTGAGTCTATATATTTTGTAAAAGTCTATCAAATTCTGTCCAAATCGAGTGATATTTAAATGTATGTATTTGGGACAAACCTTTAAATATAGCCCCCAACACATTTGACGGATGTGATATGGTATCGAAAATTTAGATCTACAAAGTGGTGCAGGGTATAATATAGTCGGCCCCGCCCGACTTTAGACTTTCCTTACTTCTTTTTTAAATAACAAGTTTCCAACAAAAAACTATTTGGTGATAACAGTTTGAAATTTTCGAAGAAATTAAATTAATTAAAAAATGGGAAAAAATTTATACACAAATAAATCATGAAGATTTACTAAAATAGTTTATAATTTCTATAAAATTGTAAATTTTACTACAAAAGCGCCCATCTTAAACTTCGAACGGAACTAAAGACACTCCAAGTTTTTAATGTAAACTACAAAAATTTCTATAATAAGTGAAAAAAAAAAAATTAATTATGTCTAATAAATTTTCTTGAATTTGTCGAAAAATATTAACTTGGTTTTTTGATATCGGTGTAACATCAGCATTTGTAATACTGTTTAGTTAATCTTTTCTAAAAAATAATCTAAGTTTTCTAAAATAAAAAAATAAAAAATCTTTCTGGTGAGTTCACTGTGTTTTCTTTTCCTTTTTTTTCTGGTGAGTTCACTGTGTTTCGATTTTCCTGAAAATCGAAATCTAGACGTATTTTAGGTCCACAAAGATCTATGTCGAATTTAGTTTTATCAGTCCATTTTTTGGTAAGAGCTTCATATAGATCAAATTGCTCGAAACTAAACTCTTACTCATTCGAATAGTGGAGGGGTAAAAAACCTACAGAATTTAGCTTTGAATTCAAGGCGTTATTTGAGATGTTTAATATTCCTCAAAAACTCAAACAAAAATGATTATCATAAATCCAGAATCTGATGTAGTCTCCATATGTAGAAACTTTAAATTTAACTTTGGGAAGGGTGTCATTTGGACCAACTTCCGGAGTCTATTCGATTTTTCGAACTGATTGAATTTGCTATCGCCAACTATTACCACAAGAAAGGAAATTGGATTGTGGATAAGAGTCTTTGATACTACTTTTTTACGCTATCCATGGTGGAGGGCACGTTAAATTCGCCCTGGCCAATCTTATGACCATGCTTGTTTTTTATTCAATCTATATTTGTGAGAAAAAAAAAATTTAAGCGTTTTCCTACGTTTTTAATTTTCCCCAATTTATACATTAAAAAAAATCAAAAATCGAACTTTGCAAGTATACAGAGTGAGGTATAGAATTTCAAGTAATTCAGAAAAATTCAAAATTTCTGTTTTTAATTTTGAAATTGCAGCAACAACCGCGAAAATGTTACTAACCTCTTTGACACACTTTTATACATGGACATAACCTTTCGATATATCGACGAAAGATCAAAATCTCTAACCTACTATGTCACAGTTCACATCGTCTGACTCTTTAATAAAATTAAATTTAATAAAAATTAAATCCAATTCAATAAAAATATATTAAATTGAAACAAAATTAAATTTTCTTAAAATCATTCCAATTGAGCTTGATTAATAGTCGTTTTTTAATCAGGCTTATTGCGGTCTTAAATTTGTATTGTCTATGGGGTTAATCGAATATTAAGTCATCGGTATGAGATTCCATTTTTTGTTTTTGTTGAAATTAATAAAAACAGACTTTTACATCGTATCATACGACAAGTTTGTCATCACATAACATAACAACTCATTAACGATGCTGTCATGGATTATTTTAGTAATTCAAAGTCGATTTATTCTTTGACAATTTCTAGTTTTGTACAAACAATTAAAATTGTAATAATAATAATAATTTTCAGCATGTTTTACAGATAATCATCCAAATGGCAACACCAGAATGCAGTTTATATTTTGCGCCTTTAAGACTGTTTGATTTATGGGAATCATGCCAACAAGAAAATTCACCAAAATGAAAAAAAGAAACAATTTCAAATAAATTAAAACGAAATTTGGCCGAGGAGGCGGCAAGTATTAGTGCCTGTTGATCGTAATTTGAATAATTCTATTAACGTCATTTGAAAAGATATGCATAAGTATTAAATGATAGAAGAGAGGACCATTTCAAAGACTACGAAAGTCCATGCAATCTAAGTGATCTAGAAATACGGTTGCCACCACTGCTAGAATTCTACCAAAAATGGTAGAACTAAAATTTTGACAACATTTTCTATAGAAATTAAATTTTGACAAAATTATCTGTAGAAATAAATTTTTGACAAAATTTCCTTTTGAAATAAAATTTTGACAAAGTTATCTCTAGAAATAAAATTTTGACAAAAATTGTCTATAGAAATAAAAATTTAACAAATTTTCTAAAAAAAATAAAATGTTGATAAAATTTTCTATAGCTATAAAATTTTCTATAGAAATAAAATTTTGACAAAGTTTTCTATAGAAATAAAATGTTGACAAAGTTTTCTATAGAAATAAAATTGAGACAAAATTTTCTATAGAAATAAAATTTTTGACAAAATTTTCTATAGAAATAAAATATTTGACAAAGTTTTCTATAGAAATAAAATTTTTGACAAAGTTTTCCATAGGAATAAAATTATAACAAAATTTTCTATAGAAATAAAATTTTTGACAAAGTTTTCCATAGGAATAAAATTATGACAAAATTCTCTATTGTGAAATAAAATGTTGAGAAAATTTTCTGTAGAAATAAAATGTTGAGAAAATTTTCTAGAAAAATAAAATTTTGAGAAAATTTTCTAGATAAATAAAATTTTGAGAACATTTTCTATAGAAATAAAATTTTGAGAAACTTTTCTATAAAAGTAGAATTTTCACAAAAGTTTCTGTAGGAATAAAATTTTGAGAAAATTTTCTATAGAAATAAAATATTAACAAAAATGTTCTATAGAAGTAAAATCTTGATAAAATTTTCTATACAAATACAATTTTAACAAAAATGTTATATACAAATAAAATTTTGATAAAAATTTCTATAGAAATAAAATTTAAGCAAAATATTCTATCGAAATAAAAGTTTGAGAACATATCAGACAGAAAAAACTTTTGAGAAAATATTCTATTGAAATAAACTTTTGAGAAAATTTTCTACAGAAATAAAATTTTCTATAGAAATAAAATTTGGAGAAAATTTTCTAGAAAAATAAAATTTTAGAAAATTTTCAATAGAAAAACATTGTGAGAACATTTTCTATAGAAATAAAATTTTGAGAAACTTTTCTATAGAAATTTTTTCTGTAGGACTAACATTTTGAAAAAAAATTCTATAGATATACAATTTTTGACAAAATTTTTGATGGAAATAAACTTTCACAAAAGTTTCTATAGGAAGAACATTTTAAGAAAATATTCCATAGATATAAAATTTTTGATGGAAATAAACTTTCACAAAAGTTTCTATAGGAATAACATTTTGAGAAAATTTTCTATAGATATAAAATTTTTGACAAAATTTTTGATGGAAATAAACTTGTGACAAAATTTTCTATGAAAATAAAATTGTGACAAAATATTGTACAGAAATAAAATTTTGACAAAATTTTCGATAGAAATAAACTTGGAACAAAATTTTCTACAAAAATAAAATTGTGACAAAATATTCTATAGAAATAAAAATTTGAGAACCTTTTCTATAGAAATAAAATGTTCAGAAAATTTTCTATAAACAAAAAAAAAAAAAAATCTTGATAAAATTTTCTATAGAAATAAAATTTTAACAAAAATGTTCTATACAAATAAAATTTTCTATAAAAATAAAATTTTAACAAAATATTCTATAGAAATAAAATTTTGAGAAAATTTTCTATAGAAATAAAATTTTAACAAATTTTTCTATAGAAATAAAACTTTGAGAAAATTTTCTATAGAAATAAAAATTTGACAAAATTTTCTATAGAAATAAAATTTTGACAAAATTTTCTATAGAAATAAAATTTTGACAAAATTTTCTATAGAAATAAAATTTGGCAAAATTTTCTATAGAAATAAAATTTTGAGAACATTTTCTATAGAAATAAAATCTTCAGAAAATTTTCTATAAAAAAAAAAAACTTGTAGAAAAATAACATTCAAGAAAAATAACATTTTGAGAAAATTTTCAATAGAAAAAAATGGTGAAAACATTTTCTATAGTAATACAATTTTGTGAAACTTTTCTATAGAAATTTCACAAAAGTTTCTGTAGGAATAACATTTTGAGAAAATTTTCTATAGATATAAAATTTTTGATGGAAATAAACTTGTGACAAAATTTTCTATGGAAATAAAATTGTGACAAAATTTTCTACAGAAGTAAAAGTTTTACAAAATTTTCTATAGAAATAAAATTGTGACAAAGGTTTCTATAGAAATAAAAATTTGACAAAATTTTCTATAGAAATCAAATTTTAACAAATTTTTCCATAGAAATAAAATTTTGAGAAAATCTTCTATAGAAATAAAATTTTAACAAATTTTTCCATAGAAATAAAACTTTGAGAAAATTTTCTATAGAAATAAAAATTTGACAAAATTTTCTATAGAAATAAAAATTTGACAAAATTTTCTATAGAAATCAAATTTTAACAAATTTTTCCATAGAAATCAAATTTTAACAAATTTTTCCATAGAAATAAAATTTTGACAAAATCTTCTATAGAAATAAAATTTTAACAAAATTTTCTATAGAAATAAAATTTTGACAAAATTTTCTATAGAAATAAAATTTTCACAAAATTTTCTATAGAAATAAAATTGTCACAAAATTTTCTATTAAAATAAAATATTGAGAAAATTTTCTATAGAAATAAAATTTTGGGAAAATTTTCTATTTAATGGATTTTAAATTTAAGAAACATTGGATTTAAAAAAAAAAAAATTGCGTGTGGTGCCCATATAAATAATCCCATATAAATCATTGTCCATTCGAAGACATATCACATAGAATTTTCTTTTGAAGAACAGTTTTCTGTATTCATTTAAGACGATTACTACAAACAATGCTAGCCTCATTTCTATGGAAGGACCAATGCAGAAGCAGGCCAAACATTTGTTATCGATTTGGTATTACATGCGTATCACTTTCCGGAGGTTACCTATGGCCAAGAGCAACAAAAGAAACCGATGGAATTATGTTGCAAATGCGTAGAGTCCACTGCGGCCACATAGGAAAAAAATTGGCAACATTTTTTAGGGATATAATTTAAAAGTAAAAAAAAATTAGTTGATATCAATAACAAATTTCAATTCAATTAATTCTATGTTAAGCTTAATGACAAGAGACCTCATTTTTATAGCCGAGTCCGAACGGCGTTCCACACAGCAGTGAAACCAATTGAGTCGATTGGCGGATACCAACAATGTTAAACATTATTTTTCGAGAATAAGTGTCGCAACAGCATTGAATGAAATTTTAAACAACGTTTGCTCACTTTTTAATAAAGATTTAAAAGCAAATCAAAACTTTTTCTATCTGCAATTTTATTCCTGAAAAAAATGTTTTTTTTTATTTATTGTGTCTTTCAATTTACTTGGGAATATGGACGCATTTCATTCGATTAAATGCTTTCCACAAACAAATAAAAAATATCTTAAAAGTATAATAATATAAAAATGTCCAATTAAGATTTAAATTGCATTGTAAAAATATTTGTTTTAAAATTAAATTGATTCCACTTATATTTTAATTCCACCAAAAATAAATCACACAGAAAAAATATATCACAAAAATATTTAAAATTAAAAAGTTGATGGAAGTTGAAAAAATCTTCAATTAAAAAAACAATTCATACAATTACCTTTTTAATCAAACCAGAAACATTAAAGCATTTAAGTCCATAATTGATTTTTTTTAAATTTCTAATTAAAAAGTTAGTTGATACAATTATTTGGTTTTAGTTAAACTTGTAAGAGACAATTAAAACATTAATTGGATCAATTAACTTCGTGAGTGAATCAGAAAAAAATGATTAACAATAGTTATAGAAATTGATTGAAAAATTTTGATTTGATTTAAAAATTGATTGTTAGAAATACATTTTTAGTTAAAAATGAAAAAAAAATCCATCATGTTTTTATACCCTCCACCATAGGATGGGGCGTATATTAATATTGTCATTCCGTTTGTAACACATCGAAATATTGCTCTAAGACCCCGTAAAGTATATATATTCTGTGTCGTGGTGAAATACCGAGTCGATCTAAGCATGTCCGTCCATTCGTCCGTCCGTCCTTTTGTTGAAATCACGCTAACTTCCGAACGAAACAAGCTATCGACTCGAAACTTGGCACAAGTAGTTGTTATTGCTGTAGGTCGGATGGTATTGCAAATGGGCCATATCGGACCACTTTTACGTATAGCCCCCATATAAACCGACGCTCAGATTTGGCTTGCGGAGCCTTTTGAAGGAGCAAAATTCATCTGATCCGGTTGAAATTTAGTACGTGGTGTTTGTATATGGTCTCTAACAACCATGCAAAAATTGGTCCATAATTATATATAGTCCCCATATAAACCGATCCCCAGATTTGACCTCCGGAGCTATTGGTGGAGCACAATTCATTCGATCCGGTTGAAATTTGGTACGTGGTAAGATTTGGTATATTGCGCTAGTATATGGCCGATAACAACCATGCAAAAATTGGTCCATATCGGTCTATAGTTATATAAAGCCGATCCACAAAAATAATCTACCAAAATTTTATTTCTATAGAAAATTTCGTCAAAATTTTATTACTATAAAAAATTTTGTCAAGATTTTATTTGTATAGAAAATTTTGTCAAAATTTTATTTGTATACAAAATTTTGGAGCCTCTTGGAGGAGCAAAATTCATCCGATCCGTCTGAAATTTGGTACATGGTGTTAGTATGTGGTATCTAACAACCATGCAGGAATTGGTCCATATCGGTCCATAATTATATATAGCCCCCATATAAACCGATCCCCAGATTTGACCTCCAGAGCCTTTTGGAGGAGCAAAATTCATCTGATCCGGTTGAAATTTGGTATATGGTCTCTAACAACCATGCAAAAAATTGGTCCATAATTATATATAGCCCCCATATAAACCGATCCCCAGATTTAACCTTCGGAGCTATTGGTGGAGCAAAATTCATCCGATCCGGTTTAAATTTGGTATATGGCCGCTAACAAGCATGCCAAAATTGGTCGATATCGGTCTATAATTATATATAGCCGATCCCCAAAAATAATCTACCAAAATTTCATTTCTATAGAAAATTTCGTCAAAATTTTATTTCTATAGAAAATTTTGTCAAAATTTTATTTCTATAGAAAATTTTGTCAAAATTTTATTTCTATAGAAAATTTTGTCAAAATTTTATTTCTATAGAAAATTTTGTCAAAATTTTATTTCTATAGAAAAATTTTGTCAAACTGAATTATTTACGTATTTAATCGGCCTTTTTATACCCACCACCATAGAATGGTGATGGGGGTATAATAAGTTTGTCATTCCGTGTGTAACACATCGAAATATCGATTTCCGACTATATAAAGTATATATATGCTTGATCAGGGAGAAATTCTAAGACGATATAAGCATGTCCGTCTGTATGTTGAAATCACGCTACAACCTTCAATAATGGCGCTATCGTCCTGAAATTTGGCACAGATTCGTTTTTTGTTTGCAGGCAGGTCAAGTTCGTAGATGGGCTATATCGGTCCAAGTTTTGATATAGTCCCCATATAAACCAATTTCCCAATTTGGGGTCTTGGGCTTATAAAAAACGTAGTTTTTATTCAATTTGCCTGAATTTGAAAATATAGAGGTACTTGAGGACCATAATAAGGTGTGTCGAAAATGGTGCCCATTGGTCCATGTTTTGGAATAGCCCCCATATAGACCGATGTCCCGATTTTGCTTCTTGGGCTTCTAGAAACTGTATTTACTATCCGATTTGCCTGAAATTGGAAATCTGGAGGTATTTTGGGACCATGGAGGTGTGTCGAAAATGGTCTGTATTGGTCCATGGTTTGGTATAGCCCCCATATAGACCGATCTCCAGATTTTGCTTCTTGGGCGTCTAGAAACTGTATTTTCTATGCGATTTGCCTGATATTGAAAATCTAGAGGTATTTTAGGACCATAAAGAGGTGTGTCGAAAATGGTCTGTATCGGTCCATGGTTTGGTATAGCCCCCATATAGACCGATCTCCCGATTTTTATTCTTGGGCTTCTATAAACTGTATTTATTACCCGATTTGCCTGAAATTAGAAATCTAGAGGTATTTTGGGACCTCAAATATGTGTGCCGAAATTGAGGTGTATCGCTCCATTTTTCGGTATAACCCCCATATAGACCGATCTCTCGATTTTACTTCTTGGGCGTCTAGAGACTATATTTTCTAGCCTATGTACTTGAAATTGAAAATCTAGACGTATTTTGGGACCATAAAGAGGTGTGTCGAAAATGGTCTGTATCGGTCCATGGTTTGGTATAGCCCCCATATAGACCGATCTTCCGACTTTATTTCTTGGGCTTCTAGAATCCGTAGTTTTCAACCAATTCGTCTGAATGTGGAAATCTAGAGGTATTTGAGGAACATTAAGAGGTCGTGAATATTGGTCCATGTATTGGTATAGCCCCATATAGACCTAACTCCCGAATTTATTTCTAGGACTTCTGGAATCCGGCTTACCACATAAAGGTCAGCCGAATATTGTGTATGTTGTAATGGTATAGCCTCCACATAGACCGCACCCCAGTTTTAACTGCGTAGGCTTCTAGAAACCGTAGTTTTTATCCGATTTGCACAAACATGTAAATATACTGGAATTTTAGACCCTCAAAAATCTGTATCGCACTTATTTTTACCGGTCCATTTGGCAAGGCATCGATACAAACCGATTTAACTTCTTGTGGGTACACCCAAAGAAAAAATATTTACCTCCGGAATGAAATTTTAGACAAACGAAATTCTCCTTTCGTATAAAGTATTTTTGTTTAGAGCAAACTAATCCGAATTTTTGGTAAGCGATTCACGGATCGTCTCTATAATTTGTGTCAAAATAAAACTTTGCTTGTCTAAAATTTCGTTCCTCAGAAAAGAAAACACTTCTTTCAGGGTATAGCAGTCTCACTGATCATGAAAATTGCTTGAAACTGAAAGTAAAATTTCCAGATTTTACTCATTGTATTCATTTAAATAATAGCGGAAAAAATCTACAGATTTAAGATTTCAAATCAAGGCGTTATTTCATCATATACACGATATGTTTATAATTTCTCTAAAACTCAAACAAAATTGGTTCTCATAAATCCAGAATCTGATCTGGTCTTCATAGGTAGAATCTTAAAATTTTTTCTTCGGGAAGCGTACTGGTTGAACTGATTTGCTTGAGAGACGATTTGTCATCAAACCCCATAAAATGCTATATATTATCAAGTAACCCGCTACGACGAAGAGTTTTCAAAGTAAACTATTATATTTGGTATTTAAGATTCGGCCCGGCCGAACTTACTGCTGTATATACTTGTTTTGTTTAATATATACCCCGCATGGACTAACTTACAATTAAGAAGACGATGTTAAGAAGTTTTAAGATACCTTGCCATCGGCAAGTGTTACCGCAACTTAAGTAATTCGATTGTGGATGACAGTCTTTAGTACAAGTTTCTATGCAATCCATGGTGGAGGATACCTAAGATTCGGCCAGCCGAACTTACGGCCGTATATACTTATTTTTAACTGACCTACGGCCATTTTCATGTAGCTCCGTTTGGTTTTAACTACCAGTTAACAGAAAATAAACTGCCAATATCTTCTCTCCGGTTAAGTTTAACAGAAAAATTTTCGGCAGTTAAATTCTTCACTGACATAGGGAATATATAGGCAAGGTGACAGATATGTCCATAGTGTGGTTTAAAAGTTCGTTAGCTAACGTAGCACTAACTGAACTTCATAACAAGTAAGGAAAGTCTAAAGTCGGGCGGGGCCGACTATATTATACCCTGCACACCTTGTAGATCTAATTTTCGATACCATATCACATCCGTCAAATGTGTTGAGGGCTATATAAAAAGGTTTGTCCCAAATACATACATTTAAATATCATTCGATCTGGACAGAATTTGATAGACTTCTACAAAATCTATACTCAAAATTTAATGCACTAGGGTGGAACACAAAGTTAGTAAAAAAAATATGGGAAACATTTAAATCTGAAGCAATTTTAAGGAAAATTCGCAAAAGTTTATTTATGATTTATCGCTCGATATATATGTATTAGAAGTTTAGGAAAATTGAAGTCATTTTTATACCTTTTCGACTAAGCAGTGGCGATTTTACAAGGAAAATGTTGGTATTTTGACCATTTTTGTCGAAATCAGAAAAACATATATATGGGAGCTATATCTAAATCTGAACCGATTTCAACCAAATTTGGCACGCATAGCTACAATGCTAATTCTACTCCCTGTGCAAAATTTCAACTAAATCGGAGTTAAAAATTGGCCTCTGTGGTCATATGAGTGTAAATCGGGCGAAAGTTATATATGGGAGATATATCTAAATCTGAACCGATATCAACCAAATTTAGCACGCATAGCAACAATGCTAATTCTACTCCCTGTGCAAAATTTCAATTAAATCGGAGTAAAAATTGGCCACTGTGGTCATATGAGTGTAAATCGGGCGAACGATATATATGGGAGCTATATCTAAATCTGAACCGATTTCAAAAAAAATTGGCACACTTGACTATGCTACTAATTGTACTCCTAGTGCAAAATTTCAATTAAATCGGAGTAAAAAATTGGCCACTGTGGTCATATGAGTGTAAATCGGGCGAACGATATATATGGGAGCTATATCTAAATCTGAACCGATTTCAACCAAATTTAGCACGCATAGCTACAATGCTAATCAGAGATGGTCTATATCAAACATTTTTAGGTTTGCGACTGTCGCAAAGTTGTAAACGTCGTAAACGTCACATACGCGTCGTAAATGTAGAAAAAGTAATAAAAGTCGCAAACTCAAAAAACTTTAATCCCGTCAGCTGGGCAGCGAATTCGATGATATCCTAGACGATGGTAGGTGCGAAGAAGTTGCATCTTTTAGGAATGTTCACAATTTTCGGTTTTAGTGCCCACATTTTCCCTATTGCCTTTTGCACGAATACAGGGTAACCGTGGATTTTCTCCTTTCGTCCTTTTTTACCTTTAAGTCCAGTATCCTGTCCAATATAACCCCAAGGTATTTTGCACACTCACCAACGGGAATTTCGATACCACCTAAAAAAATAGGCTTGACCATGGGAAAACATTCACAAATTTCTGCAGCGAATGCTGTCAAACTAAATTAAAAAATGTTCAGGATTTCTTCTATTCAAAATTTGGTTTTCTACAGTAGGTTTACGACTTTTGCGACATACGTATTATACCGTCGCAAATGTATGTCGCAAGAGTCACAGTTTTTGACAGGCCAACCCTGATGCTAATTCTACACCCTGTGCAAAATTTTAATTAATTTGGAGTAAAAGATTGGCCACTGTGGTCATATGAGTGTAAATCGGGCGAACGATATATATGGGAGCTATATCTAAATCTGAACCGATTTCAATAAAATTTGGCACACTTGACTATAGTACTAAATGTTCTTCTTGTGCAAAATTTTAAGCGAATTAGGGTAAAACTCTGGCTTCTGGGGCCATATAAGTCCATATCGGGCGAAATATATATGTGGGAGCTATATCTAAATCTGAACCGATTTCTTCCAAAATCAATAGGGTTCTATTCTGAGCCAAAACACATACTTGTGCCAAATTTGAAGTCGATTGGACTAAAACTGCGACCTAGACTTTGATTACAAAAATGTGTTCACGGACAGACGGACATGGCTATATCTACTCAGGAGCCCACCCTGAGCATTTTTGCCAAAGACACCATGTGTCTATCTCGTCTCCTTCTGGGTGTTGCAAACATATGTACTAACTTATAATACCCTGTTCCACACACGCAAAGAAGGAATATGATCACCTCAAACATGTTTTAAGAGCAAAATGTTATTTTTGGGTGGTGACCATGTAACATGGTTTTCGCAACCATGTTATGTTCTCGGAAATCATGTATCTGATTTCGGCAAGCAGGTTATATTTGACAAGAAAATAACATTTTAGTGACAAACATGTTACATGGTCACCATACAAAAATAACATTTTACTCTTGAAACATGTTTGAGGTGATCATATTCCTTATCTGCGTGCAGTGTGGCTCAGGGTATAAAAATGGGGGTTAGTCTTCCAAGTTTGATTAAAAAGTTAATTGTAACAATTAATTTTTTATTTAAAATTTTTAAAATTACTTAATTACAATAATTTTTCTATCTTGATTAGAAAGTTAATTGTATTATTTAATTTATTAATGAAAAAATTTCAAATTCAATCAACTTTTTGATTGGAAATATTTTGACGATATTTTTTTCTGTACAGTAGGAAAATCATTCCCTTTGCCCTCATTATAAATTCAATAGTCACTTTTCTCAACATTATTTCACGATTCATTAGGCCTTGGTTACCTCTTAGGTTATTATTATGAATTTTCTATTTCATCGTTTCCTAGGAATTGTCCTGCATTGTTCTTTCTGTTCTTTCGGTGTGGGATGCATATTTTCCTTGTCTCTAGCATTATGTCATAGGATACCGTTTTTTTTTTTCAAAGCTATTTAAAGGCTTATATTTTTCTTCTTTTTCAGATCTTTACTATTTCCATTAATATTTGTTATGCACATTATTCGCATTGAATGGTAACAAGGAAATGATAATAAGTGTTTGTATATAATGCCATCAAATGCCCCATGGACACCAAGGCGGTAAAACGCTTAAAGAAAACGGGGAATAATGGCTTTAAATGAAATAACCCTTGAAATGTTGTCAAGTGCAATGTCTACGTGTATGACAACAATATCACCATGGGCACATCATCTCATTACCCGCTGAGAAACAATGGCAACTGACAAGTGATTCGAGATTCGTAACATAGGTGCCATGGTATAGTGTGGGGTGGAGTATTAATGGCTTGAAAAGCTTTAAATACGGATATTGTATGTGTACATTTATCTTATGAACATAAATTCGAAATTTTGAAATAAGTCGTATGGTCTAATGAGGCTTTTCCAAAAGCATTAAAGAACTTGTTAAACTTGATTTCACAAAAAAATAATAAAAATATAAGAAGTTGCATTGGAAGCAATAGGACTAACCACTGCAAAATCAGCCCTCAAATATTAAATCAGCCCTTAAATAACAGGTTGGCTGATAAGTCCCCGGTCTGACATATAGATGGCGTCGCTAGTATTAACTGCATATTATTTTTATATAGTAACAACCTTCAAATGATTCGTGTCAAAATTTGACGTCTGTAAGTCAATTAGTTTGTGAGATAGAGCGTCTTTTGTGAAGCAACTTTTGTTATTGTGCAAAAATGGAAAAAAAGGAATTTCGTGTTTTGATAAAATACTGTTTTCTGAAGGGAAAAAATATGGTGGAAGCAAAAACTTGGCTTGATAATGAGTTTCCGGACTCTGCCCCGGGGAAATCAACAATAATTGATTGGTATGCAAAATTCAAGCGTGGTGAAATGAGCACGGAGGACAGTGAACGCAGTGGACGTCCGAAAGAGGTGGTTACCGACGAAAATATCAAAAAATCCACAAAATGATTTTGAATGACCGTAAAATGAAGTTAATCGATATAGCAGAGACCTTAAAGATATCAAAGGAACGTGTTGGTCATATCATTCATCAATATTTGAATATGCGGAAGCTCTGTGCAAAATGGGTGCCGCGCGAGCTCACATTTGACCAAAAACAACAACGTGTTGATGATTCTGAGAGGTGTTTGCAGCTGTTAACTCGTAATACACCCGAGTTTTTCCGTCGATATGTGACAATGGATGAAACATGGCTCCATCACTACACTCCTGAGTACAATCGATAGTCGGCTGAGTGGACAGCGACCGGTGAACCGTCTCCGAAGCGTGAAAAGACTCAAAAGTCCGCTGGCAAAGTAATAGCCTCTGTTTTTTGGGATGCGCATGGAATAATTTTTATCGATTATCTTGAGAAGGGAAAAACCATCAACAGAGACTATTATATGGCGTTATTGAAGCGTTTGAAGGTCGAAATCGCGGCAAAACGGCCCCATATGAAGAAGAAAAAAGTGTTGTTCCACCAAGACAACGCACCGTGCCACCAGTCATTGAGAACGATGGCAAAAATTCATGAATTGGGCTTCGAATTGCTTCCCCACCCACCGTATTCTCCAGATCTGGCCCCCAGCGGCTTTGTCTTGTTCTCAGACCTCAAAAGGATGCTCGCAGGGAAAAAATTTGGCTGCAATGAAGAGGTGATCGCCGAAACTGAGGCCTATTTTGGGGCAAAACCGAAGGAGTACTACCAAAATGGTATCAAAAAATTGGAAGGTCGTTATAATCATTGTATCGCTCTTGAAGGGAACTATGTTGAATGATAAAAACGAATTTTGACAAAAAAAAATTGTTTTTCTTTGTTAGACCGGGGACTTATCAGCCAACCTGTTACTAGTTTACGCGCTGGGTAGCTAACTAAATAGCACACATTGTTTCGTACGATTTTTCGCTAATAAATGCAATCAATTTACCTAAATATTCAAATGGTCTTTGAATTAATTAATTTTCTATTTATGTTTCTAATGAACAAAGTCTAAAAAGGCCTACTTGTATCTATTTTGTTTTGCATTTCAAAGTATTTGAAAGTTGCAAACAAAAAAAAAACAAATAAATAAAATTAAATAAGTAGAACGCCACAGACAATTTGTTTTTAAAATTAAAATTAAATATATTTTTAGAAGAAAATTCGACAAAAAAAAAGTATATACGGCCACCATGGATTGCGTAGAAACTTCTACGAAAGAATGTCATCCACAATCGAACTACTTGGGTTGTGGTATCTTAAGACTTCTTAACATCGTTTTCTAAATTGTCAGTTAGTCCATACGTGGTACATATTAGACAAAAAAGTTATGTATAGATAAGTCTACAAATAATTACGAATCGATATGGACTTTTTGCACGATACGTAGAGAGCCAGCATTGAAATATGGGGGTCGCTTATATGAGCTTGATATGAACTTGATATGGACCAATTTTTGTGTGATTGGGGATGGATTTATCTGAGGGCTATATATAACTATAGACCGATATGGACCTAGTTAGGCATGGTTGTTAACGGCCGTATACTAGCACAATGTACCAAATTTCAACTGACTCGGATGAAATTTGCTCTTCCAAAAGGCTCCAAAACCAAATCTCGGGATCGGTTTATATGGGGGCTATATATAATTATGGACTGATATGAACCAATACCTGCATGGTTGTTGGATACAATAAACTAACATCACGTACCAAATTTCAACCGAATCGGATGAATTTTGCTCTTCCAAGGGGCTCCGGAGGTCAAATCTGGGGATCGGTTTATATGGGGCCTATATATAATTATTGACCGATTTCGACCAATTTTTGCATGGTTGTTTGAGGCCATATATTAACACCAAGTACGAAATTTGAACTGAGGCTCCGGAGGTCAAATCTGGTGATCGGTTTATATGGCGGCTATATATAATTATGGACCGATGTGGACCAATTTTTGCATGGTTGTTAGAGACCATATACTAACACCATGTACCCAATTTCAGCCTGATCGGATGAAATTTGCTTCTCATAGAGGCTCCGCAAGCCAAATCTGGGGATCGGTGTATATGGGGGCTATATATAATTACAGACCGATGTGGACCAATTCTGGCATGGTTGTTAGAGACCATATACTAACAACACGTACCAAATTTCAACCGGATCGGATGAATTTTGCTCCTCTAAGAGGCTCCGGAGGTCAAATCTGGGGATCGGCTTATATGGGGGCTATATATAATTATGGACTGATATGAACCAATACCTGCATGGTTGTTGGATACAATAAACTAACATCACGTACCAAATTTCAACCGGATCGGATGAATTTTGCTCCTCTAAGAGGCTCCGGAGGTCAAATCTGGGGATCGGCTTATATGGGGGCTATATATAATTATAGACCGATTTGGACCACTGTTTGCATGGTTGTTAGAGACCATATACTAACACCACGTACCAAATTTCAATCGGATCAGAATAATTTTGCTCCTCCAAGAGGCTCCGGAGGTCAAATCTGGGGATCGGTTTATATGGGGGCTATATATAATAATGAACCGATGTGGACCAATTTTTGCATGGTTGTTAGAGCTCATATACTTACACCACGTACCAAATTGCTCCTCCAAGAGGATGCGCAAGCCAAATCTAGGGGTCGGTTTATATGGGGGCTATACGTAAAAGTGGTCCAATAAGGCCCATTTGCAATACCATCCAAGAGCCTGAAGGAGAAGATTTGAGACTCTCACAAATGTCACCATCATTGCTGAGAGGGGATAAACCACAGCTGAAAACCTTTTGGGTGTTCGATCGAAATATGGATTGAATTAATGAAACCCTTTGTATGCAAGGGGGACATGCAGGATATTGTGCAGATACATTTTAATTAAATTAATAAAACTCATAAGAAAACAAGTAAGGAAAGTCTAAAGTCGGGCGGGGCCGACTATATTATACCCTGCACCACTTTGTAGATCTAAATTTTCGATACCATATCACATCCGTCAAATATGTTGGAGGCTATATATAAAGGTTTGTCCCAAATACATACATTTAAACATCACTCGATTTGGACAGAATTTGATAGATTTTTACAAAATATATAGACTCAAAATTTAAGTTGGCTAATGCACTAGGGTGGAACACAATTTTAGTAAAAAAATATGGGAAACATTTAAATCTGAAGCAATTTTAATGAAACTTCGCAAAAGTTTATTTATGATTTATCGCTCGACATATATGTATTAGAAGTTTAGGAAAATTAGAGTCATTTTTACAACTTTTCGACTAAGCAGTGGCGATGTGACAAGGAAAATGTTGGTATTTTGACCATTTTTGTCGAAGTCAGAAAAACATATATATGGGAGCTATATCTAAATCTGAACCGATTTCAACCAAATTTGGCACGCATAGCTACAATGCTAATTCTACTCCCTGTGCAAAATTTCAACTAAATCGGAGTTAAAAATTGGCCTCTGTGGTCAAATGAGTGTAAATCGGGTGAAAGCTATATATGGGAGCTGTATCTAAATCTGAACTGATTTCAACCGAATTTGGTACAATTACCGATACTATTAAACGTACTCCTTGTGCAAAATTTGAAGCAAGTCAGGGCAAAACTTTGGCTTTTGAGGCCATATAAGTCACAATCGGACGAAAGATATATATGGGAGCTATATCTAACTCTGAACCGATTTCACTCAAATTTAGCACACATGACTATACTACCAATTGTACTATTTGTGCAAAATTACAAGCTAATCGGGATAAAACTCTGGCTTCTGGGTCCATATAAGTGCATATCGGGCGAAAAATATATATGGGAGCTATATCTAAATCAGAATCGATTTCAACCAAATTTGGCACACATAGTTACAATGCTAAATCTACTCCCTGTGCAAAATTTCAACCAAATTGGGCCAAAACTCTGGCTTTTAAGACCATATTAGTCCAAATCGGGCGAAAGATATATATCGGAGCTATATCTAAATCAGAATCGATTTCAACCAAATTTTGCACACTTGACTATACTACTAATTGTACTCCTAGTGCAAAATTTCAACCAAATTCGACCAAAACTCTGGCTTCTGGGGCCACATAAATCCATATCGGGCGAATGATATATATGGGAGCTATATCTAAATCTGAACCGATTTCAATCAAATTTTGTACACTTTACTACACGACTAAGTGTTATGTTTGTACAAAATTTCAAGCAAATCGGTATAAAACTCTGGCTGCTGGGTCCATATTAGTGCATATTGGGCGAAATATATATATGGGAGCTATATCTAAATCTGAACCGATTTCTTCCAAAATCAATAGGGTTCTATTCTGTCCCAATTTAGGAACATGTGCCAAATTTGAAGGCGATTGGACTTAAATTGCGACCTAGACTTTGATCACAAAAATGTGTTCACAGACAGACGGACAGACGGACGGACAGACGGACATGGTTATATCGGACAGGGACCCACCCTGAGCATTATTACCAAAGACACCATGTGTCTATCCCGTCTCCTTCTGGGTGTTACAAACATATGCACTAACTTATAATACCCTGTTCCACAGTGTGGCGCAGGGTATAAATATGGGAAACGTTTAAATCTGAAGCAGTTTTGAGGAAACTTCGCAAAAGTTTTTTTTATGATTTATCGCTCGATATATATGTATTAGAAGCTTAGGAAAATTAGAGTCATTTTTACAACTTTTCGACTTAGTAGTGGCGATTTTACAAGGAAAATGTTGGTATTTTGACCATTTTTGTCGAAATCAGAAAAACATATATATGGGCGCTATATCTAAATCTGAACCGATTTCAACTAAATTTGACACGCATAGCAACAATGCTAATTCTACTCCCTGTGTAAAATTTCAACTAAATCGGAGTTAAAAATTGGCCTCTGTGGTCATATGAGTGTAAATCGGGCGAAAGCTATATATGGGAGATATATCTAAATCTGAACCGATTTCAACCAAATTTGGCACGCATAGCAACAATGCTAATTCTACTCCCTGTGCAAAATTTCAACTAAATCGGAGCAAAAAATTGGCTTCTGTGGTCATATGAGTGTAAATCGGGCGAAAGCTATATATGGGTGCTATATCTAAATCTGAACCGATTTCAACCAAATTTGGCACGCATAGCTACAATGTTAATTCTACTCCCTATGCAAAATGTCAACCAAATTGGGGTAAAACTCTGGCTTCTGGGACCATATTAGTCCATATCGGGCGAAAGATATATATGGAAGCTATATCTAAATCTGAACCAATTTCAATAAAATTTGGCACACTTGACTATAGTACTAATTGTTCTTCTTGTGCAAAATTTTAAGCAAATTAGGGTAAAACTCTGGCTTCTGGGGCCATATAAGTCCATATCGGGCGAAATATATATATGGGAGCTATATCTAAATCTGAACCGATTTCTTTTAAAATCAATAGGGATCTATTCTGAGCCAAAACACATACGTGTGCCAAATTTGAAGTCGATTGGACTGAAACTGCGACCAAGACTTTGATTACAAAAATGTGTTCACGGACAGACGGACATTGCTATATCGACTCAGGAGCCCACCCTGAGCATTTTTGCCAAAGACACCATGTGTCTATCTCGTCTCCTTCTGTGTGGAGCAGGGTATAAATATGGGAAACATTTAAATCTGAAGCAATTTGAAGGAAAATTCGCAAAAGTTTATTTGTGATTTATCGCTCGATATATACACAGTCCCACATAAGTTTACATACCCTTGAGGTTTTTATCTTATAACTAAACATGTTTCTTGTTGTTGTTTATAATCCAGACCAAAAAAATCTTCTTGAAAATTTGTAAATACTTTGTTTTTTTTATTATATTTTATTAATTAAAGAAAATACAATTTCTTAAACCGTATGTAAACTTGTGTACGACTGTGTATGTATTAGAAGTTTAGGAAAATTTGAGTCATTTTTATAATTTTTCGACTAAGCAGTGGCGATTTTACAAGGAAGATGTTGGTATTTTGACCATTTTTGTCGAAATCAGAAAAACATATATATGGGAGATATATCTAAATCTGAACCGATTTCAACCAAATTTGGCACGCATCGCTACAATGCCAATTCTACTCCCTGTGCAAAATTTCAATTAAATCGGAGTAAAAGATTGGCCTCTGTGGTCAAATGAGTGTAAATCGGGTGAAAGCTATATATGGGAGCTGTATCTAAATCTGAACTGATTTCAATAAAATTTGGCACACTTGACTACACTACTAATTGTACTCCTAGTGCAAAATTTCAACCAAATTGGGTAAAACTCTGGCTTCTGGGACCGTATTAGTCCATATCGGGCGAAAGATATATATGGGAGCTATATCTAAATTTGAATCGATTTCAATATAATTTGGCACACTTGACTATAGTACTAATTGTTCTTCTTGTGCAAAATTTTAAGCAAAACTCTGGCTTCTGGGGCCATATAAGTCCATATCGGGCGAAAGATATATATGGGAGCTATATCTAAATCTGAACCGGAGCTATATCTAAATCAATATGGTTCTAATCTGAGCCTAAACACATACTTGTGCCAAATTTGAAGTCGATTGGAGTAAAACTGCGACCTTGACTTTGATTACAAAATGTGTTCACGGACAGACGGAAATGGCTATATCGACACAGGAACCCACCCTGAGCATTTTTGCCAAAGACACCATGTGTCTATCTCGTCTCCTTCTGGGTGTTGCAAACATATGCATTAACTTATAATACCCTGTTCCACAGTGTGGCGCAGGGTATAATTAGGTCTGTTCGTGTACTTTTCCAGTAAAAACTAGCAAAAGAGTAAGATTGTATTTTATTCCCTTTGTTTAAAACTGCTGAAAAGTACACGAACGGCATCCAGTAACTATGTGCACAATAAAATTTTTACCTTCTAACTTAAATTAAAAACAAAAAAACGGATGCTCTTTTGTTAACTTATATTTAGTTTTAGTTGAGGAACATGTACATTGTACTGGTGCTTTGTTTGTTATCAACAACCAGCTGGCAACGTATGATCCAGTTTGCAAGATTTTACGGGGGGAAAAACCTCTAGCAAAAACTTGCAATTTTGTTTTTTTTTTTTTAATAACTGTCAAATATAGTCTCTCTCCGGCTCTCTTTTGCTGGCTTTTTGATGTAATTATCAAAAATTAACGGGTTCTCGAACGGAGATATTGTGTTTATGGCACAAAAAATATACAAATTTAAATTTAATACAAATTTATTTAAGCGCATCCTGCAAAAATGGCATGCTTGAAACAGAATATATTTGAGTAGGAGTTTGTTGAGAGAGCGAGCAATACATCACAGTGTGTTAATTTCTCTTATGTACTTCAAGCAAAACAACAATCTTGGAGCAAAATAAAATTTTATAAAAAGTGTGTCTTGTGATCGCTGTAATCACAAGTAAAACGCGTTAGAGAGAAACGTAATGATTATCATATTTTTTTTTTTCAAACAATACGATGAAGTAATTAGCCTATGATGATGTAGAATAGGATGTATGTGAATAAAACTCCGTCCATGATGTGTAATGGGGGTGGGGAAAATTTAATAATACTAACTTGGATCTAAAGCCGATGAAGCCAACATATCCAAATGCGAGCCAAAACTATAATGATTGCGATACAAGGGATAGGGTGGTGTATATGGCTGCGTTGATGTCGACGATATATTGGGACTAGGATTATTGAGGTTTAAAACACCTTCACGTATCAGGCATTCCTTGAGGGCCAACATGATTGCTTCGAAACGTTGATGATGACTGGTCGAAGAAAATCACAATTGAAAATATTTAGACGTTTTTGGTTTTTTCTGATGAATGCACCTGCACTTTGAACTTGACACTTGTTAATTTTTATAAACTTTTGAAATGTTATTGCTTTCTAATATTTTATAATCGATATTTCTTTTTTTCTTTTATTTTTTATATTAGATAGACTAGATCACTTTCATATGATTTTATTTCAATTTCGTTATTTTTTCTCGTTTACAACAATGCTTTGTTGTTTAGATATTTTTGTATTTTTCCTAGATGCACTCACATCCGCTTATTTTTATTTCAGACGGGGAAGTTGTGTTAGATTTTCTATTTAAAATTTAAAAATAAACATTATTTTTTCTTTTGGATTGGTGGAAAACATTCACACTCCTGCCGTTGGGTTTGCATAGAAACTTTATTTATTTTTTTGGGATTTTTTTTCACGTGTTTTTATTTTTTCTCTTGAAATTATTTTGTAATTTTTTTATTTTTAATAGAATTTTATTCAAATTTTTTTTACTTTTTTTTTTACTCGATAATAAAATTTTTATTTTTTTTTCATGAATGAAATTTATAAATACACTTTTTTCTATTTTCCTAAAAATATTTTCACAAACATTTTAATATTGAAATTATTTCCATTTAATCAATGCGGCATTTATAATTCAATTTGTTGTTTTTTGTTTTGTTGCTTTAGATGTCTCGTTAATTTGCGGTTCTAGACACAATGGGACGACGGTATTAGAGAACAAGAACGACAGCGGCAACAACGCTGGCGAGTGAAAAGATACAACGCAACACAATTGACAACTTGCAGCGGCAAGAGCGCATTAAAACTGAAATAAAAACATTTGCTTTTTCTTGCGGCTTGCTGGTTCATTTGATGGTATGACTGAATATACTGGGGCTCATCATTATCGCTGTCGTCATCATAATCATCATCATTATTATCATCACCATTACCAGCCCCTCAGTATCGTCATTATTCATGATTCGGGGCACAGTGTTCTCACTGCTATACGAAGCACCTACACAAGCCCAATATCTTTAAAATAATTCTTGGCATATATTTGAAGCTTTCTTATATTTTCACCAAAGATTGTGTTTTTTATACCCTCCGCCATAGGATGGGGATATATGAACTTTGTCATTCCGTTTGTAACACATCGAAATATTGCTCGAAGACCCCATAAAGTATATATATCGTGGGTCGTGGTGAAATTCTGAGTCAATCTGAGCATGTCTGTCCGTTCGTCCGTACGTCCGTCAGTCTGTTGAAATCACGCTAACTTCCGAACGAAACAAGCTATCGACTTTAAACTTGGCACAAGTAGTTGTTATTGATGTAGGTTGGATGGTATTGCAAATGGGCCATATCGGTCCACTTTTTCGTATAGCCCCCATATAAACGGACCCCCAAATTTGGCTTGCGATTGCTCTAAAAGAAGCAAATTTCATCCGATCAGGCTGGAATTTAGTACATGGTGTTAGTATATGGTCTCTAACAACCATACAAAAATTGGTCCATATCGGTCCACTTTTACGTATAGCCCCCATACAAACGGACCCCCAAATTTGGCTTGCCGATCCTCCAAGAGAAGCAAATTTCATCCGATCTGGTTTAAATTTGGTACGTGGTGTTAATATATGGTCTTTAATAAACATGCAAAAAATGGTCCACATCGGTCCATAATTATATATATCCCCCATATAAACCGATCCCCAGATTTTACTTGCCGATCCTCCAAGAGAAGCAAATTTCATCCGATCTGGTTTAAATCTGGTACGTGGTGTTAGTATATGGTCTTTAATAAACATGAAAAAATTGGTCCACATCGGTCCATAATTATATATAGCCCCCATATAAACCGATCCCCCGATTTGGCTTGCGGAGCCTCTCAGAGAACCAAATTTCATCCGATCCGGCTGAAATTTGGTACATGGTGATAGTATATGGTCTCTAACAACCGTGCAAAAATTGGTCCACATCGGTCCATAATTATATATAGCCCCCATATAAACCGATCCCCCGATTTGGCTTGCGGAGAGAAACAAATTTCATCCGATCTGGCTAAAATTTGGTACATGGTGTTAGTATATGGTCTCTAAAAACCATGCAAAAATTGGTCACATAGGTCCATAATTATATATAGCCCCCATATAAACCGATCCCCAGATTTGACCTCCGGAGCCTCATGGATGAGCAAAATTCATCCGATTCGGTTGAATTTTT
This sequence comes from Haematobia irritans, assembly GCF_050003625.1. NCBI lineage: Eukaryota > Metazoa > Arthropoda > Insecta > Diptera > Muscidae > Haematobia > Haematobia irritans. Next base: position 149,545,107 of record NC_134400.1, on the reverse strand, counting down.
GTACGTGGTGAAATTTTGTACATTGCGCTAGTATATGGCCGCTAATAACCATGCCTCAATTGGTCCACATCTGTCTATAGTTATATATAGCCGATCCCCAAAAATAATCTACTAAAATTTTATTTCTATAGAAAATTTTGTCAACATTTTATTACTATAGACAATCTTGTCAACAGTTTATTCCTAGAAATAATTTTGTGAAAAAATTTTGTCGACATTTTATTTCTAGAGAAAGTTTTGTTAAAATTTAATTTTATAGAAATTTTTGTCAAAATTTCATTTGTATAGAAAATTATGTCAAAATTTTATTCGTATAGAAAATCTTGTCAACATTTTATTTCTATAGAAAATTATGTCAAAATTTTATTTCTATAGAAAATTTTGTCGAAATTTTATTCCTAGAGAAAGTTTTGTTAAAATTTTATTTCTATAGAAAATTTTGTTAAAATTTTATTTCTATAGAAAATTTTGTCAAAATTTCATTTCTATAGAAAATTATGTCAAAATTTTATTCGTATAGAAAATCTTGTCAACATTTTATTTCTATAGCACACAAAAAAATTTTTTTCTGATTCAATCACGAAATTAATTGATCCAATTAATTTTTTAATTGAAATGTCTTCAATCACGAAAATGATAGTATCAATCAGAGTTTTAATTGGGCATAGAAAAAATTCCTGATTAAAAAATTAATTGATTTCATTACCAAATTTCAATTAATTTTTTAATTGATTCAATTAAAAATTTAATTGATGTTGATTGCAAAACTCAATTAATTTATTAATTAAAAAAGGTAACTATTTTCAATTACATTTTGAATTGGCTTAGAATTTTTATATGGATTAACAATTGATTGTTTGAAAAAAAATTAATTAAAAATTTAAAAAAAAATGTTCATCACTTTTTTAACTGACTTAGTCTTCCGAATTTGATTAAAAAGTTACTTGTATCAATTAATTTTTTAATTAAAAATTTTAAAATTTTCAATCATTGACTTAATTAACTTAATGTTTCTATCATGATTAAAAAGTTAATTGTATCAATTAATTTATTAATTGAAAAAATTTTCAACTTCAATTAACTTTTTAATTGGAAATATTTTGGTGATATTTTTTTCTGTGAGAAAATCTTGTCAAAAGTGTATTTCTATAGAAAATTTGTGAAGCACCTATTAGGTCGAGAGAAATATTTTGCAAAATTTACCAAAACATCACGATTACCTACCAATCTACCAAACAGTAAATTTTTAATTGAGTTTTAAAAAATATTCAATTAAAAAATAATTGATTCAACAACTTTTCTAATTGAAACAAACATCAATCACAAAAATTTGTTGTAGCAATTAATTTTTTTAATTGGGTCAATTAATTTTTTAATTGACATTGGTGATTGATGGTATCATTTCTGTGATTGAAGACATTTCAAGTAAAAATTAATTGGATCAATTAATTTCGTGATTTTTAATCATATATTTTCTTATGTCCAATTAAAACTGACATTAAATGTTGACTCTTATCCAAGAAAAAACTAATAATATTATAATCGGAACTAATATAATTATAACCGGAATATATATAAAAAAATACTAAATCATATACAAAATCTTATATAATTATAAACAAATTGTTTCATCAAAAGGGAAAATGGAAAAGAATTAATTTTTTAAACGAATATATCAAACAATTGAAATTCAATAAATAACTGACTGTCTCAATTCAAAAATTTTGATTAATTAAATTTCTAATTCAATCAATTGAAATATTAATTGACAGTGTCGAAGAAATCATCCAGGTTCCCTGTCTTGTTATATGCCCTAGTTATTTTTTTAAACACATCAAGAACTGATGTATGTCACGGATTTAATATTAACAAAAACACTGTGCAGCACAGACAAAATACAAAGTGTTCTCGAGCAAATCGTGAGGCATTTGTTTTGTGTTTGCAATGAAAGTATCTAGAACTCTCACCTCGGTTCATCTCATAGACAAGCACACAGCCTTTGTCGTATGAAATGAGCAAAAAAAAAAACTACATGCATGTCAGTGATGGAAAATATGATAAAATTATATCAAATTGGGTACTTTTTGAGTGGCTACAAAAGTCACTTTAACTAGTGCATTTGCATTTTTAACCAAATAATTTGATGCTCGAGTAAAAAACTGCGAGAAAAGATTAATTGGCGGCTAATGCTCTGGAGTGGAACACAATGTTAGTAAAAAAAAATATGGGAAACATTTAAATCTCAAGTAATTTCTAGGCAACTTCGCAAAAGTGTATTTATGATTTATCGGTCGATAGATATGTAAAGGGTGATTTGTTAAGAGCTTGATAACTTTTTTTAAAAAAAAAAACGCATAAAATTTGCAAAATCTCATCGGTTCTTTATTTGAAACGTTAGATTGGTCCATGACATTTACTTTTTGAAGATAATTTCATTTAAATGTTGACCGCGGCTGCGTCTTAGGTGGTCCATTCGGAAAGTCCAATTTTGGGCAACTTTTTCGAGCATTTCGGCCGGAATAGCCCGAATTTCTTCGGAAATGTTGTCTTCCAAAGCTGGAATAGTTGCTGGCTTATTTCTGTAGACTTTAGACTTGACGTAGCCCCACAAAAAATAGTCTAAAGGCGTCAAATCGCATGATCTTGGTGGCCAACTTACCGGTCCATTTCTTGAGATGAATTGTTCTCCGAAGTTTTCCCTCAAAATGGCCATAGAATCGCGAGCTGTGTGGCATGTAGCGCCATCTTGTTGAAACCACATGTCAACCAAGTTCAGTTCTTCCATTTTTGGCAACAAAAAGTTTGTTAGCATCGAACGATAGCGATCGCCATTCACCGTAACGTTGCGTCCAACAGCATCTTTGAAAAAATACGGTCCAATGATTCCACCAGCGTACAAACCACACCAAACAGTGCATTTTTCGGGATGCATGGGCAGTTCTTGAACGGCTTCTGGTTGCTCTTCACTCCAAATGCGGCAATTTTGCTTATTTACGTAGCCATTCAACCAGAAATGAGCCTCATCGCTGAACAAAATTTGTCGATAAAAAAGCGGATTTTCTGCCAACTTTTCTAGGGCCCATTCACTGAAAATTCGACGTTGTGGCTCGTTAGTAAGTCTATTCATGATGAAATGTCAAAGCATACTGAGCATCTTTCTCTTTGACACCATGTCTGAAATCCCACGTGATCTGTCAAATACTAATGCATGAAAATCCTAACCTCAAAAGAATCACCCTTTATTAGAAGTACACAGAAAAAAATTTCACGAAAAATTTTCCAATTAAAATTTTAACTGATTTTTAAAAAATATTCAAATAAAAATTTAATTGAATCAACAAATGTTTTAATTGAAACAAAAATCAATCACGAAAATTAAATTAATAGTATCAATTAATTTTTTAATTGACCTTCAATTAATTTTTTAATTGGTACTATCATTTCTGTGATTGAAGACATTTCAATTAAAAATTAATTGGATAAATTAATTTCGTGATTGAATCAGAAAAAATTTTTTTTGTGTGTATAGGAAAATTGGAGTCATATTTAAAAGTTTTTGACTTAGCAGTGGCGATTTTACAAGAAAAATTTTAGAATTTTGGTCATTTTTGTCGAAATCAGAAGAACATATATATGGGAGCATGCATACTTGCAATGTTAATTCTACCCCCTGTGCAAAATTTCACAAATATCTGATTACAATCGGACGGATGATATTTATGGGAGTTATATCTAAAACTGAACCAATTTCAACCAAAATTGGCATGCATATCGAGAACGTTAATTCGACACCCAATACAATATTTAAAGCAAATCAGAGTAAAACTCTGGCATCTGGGGCCATATAAGTCCATATCGGGCGAAAGATATATATGAATCTACGGCAAGACGGATATGGTAACCATTTAAGCCCGATTGTTTTGTTTATTCACAAACTGTTCAATTTGGAATGGGTTCTCATGGGAGAAAACTAGTGAACCAACTCCAGTCTAACTTTTTCGGTGAGCTTTTGCAATAAATCGGAACCGTTTGCAACTAAATTCGGCACACTTTACGACACTATCAATTGTATTCCTTGTGCAAAACTGAAAGCAAATCAGGCAGAAATTTTGGCTTCTGGGGCTATATTAGTAAATATCGGGCGTATGATATACATGAGCTATATCTAACACTGAACCGATTTCGTCCATATTCAATAGTGTTCTAATCTGACCTAAAACATTTGAAGTCGTTTGGACTAAAATCACAACCTAGACTTTGATTACAAAAATGTGTTCACAGACACACGGACATGGCTAGATCGACTCAGGGGTCGCCCGTGAGTAATATTTCTCGTCTCCTTCTGAATGTTGCAAACATATGCACTAACTCCACAGTGTGGCGCAGGATATATATACTGGCAACATCGACACCCAAATATAAATAGATAGAAGATCTTACAATATCCGTTGCTATATTTAATTCTATCTATATAATTAGATCTGCTTCATTTTTTTTAATAAAATAGAATAAAAAGGTTTTAATTTATGGCAAAACTAAAAATTTTTCCATAAATAATTTGTTGTTTTGTGATAAAGGTTTGAACTTTTCGAAGAGATACAAATGTAACAAACGAGCAATGTTTGCAATACTCGTTTTTACGATTTTTTGTGTAAGTGTATTGACTTTAATAAAATTTTAAAATTAAAACTTTTTTCCATAGTGGATGGTACATACAAAGAAATAAATTTCATAAAAAATTTTCAAATTAAATTCATTATTGAGTTTTAGAAAATATTCAATAAAAATTTAATTGGTTCAAGAAATGTTTTTAATTGAAAGAAAAATCAATCACAAATGTTAATAGTATTAATACATTTTTTAATTGGATCAATTATTTTTTTAATTGGCTTTCAATTATTTTTTTTAGTTGATACTATCATTTCTGTAATTGAAGACATTTCAATTAAAAATTAATTGAATCAATTAATTTCGTGATTGAAGACAAAAAATATTGTTTTTGTGTGTAAGATACGGTTCGACCAATAAAAATTTAATTGATTCAACAAATGTTTTTAATTGAAAGAAAAATCAATCACAAAAATTAATAGTGTTAATAAATTTTTTAATTGGATCAATTATTTTTTTAATTGGATCAATTAATTTTTTAATTGGCTTTCAATTATTTTATTGGATCAATTAATTTCGTGATTGAAGACAAACATTTTTTTGTGTGTAAGATACGATTCGAACCAAACTTTCGGCCCCACTTGTTTGTTTCATCCCTGACACAAATTTCAGACAAACCACAATGAGATTTTTTTAAGGAAACATACAAAAAAAATCAAAAACACTAAAAGTACTCGCAGCACTAAGCACTAAAAATAAATTCTGTTTATAGGCAGCTAGACAAAAACAAATCCAAAGAATGGGAGATACATCAACAACAACAATAACATCAACAAAAACTGTTGAGACTAAGATGACGACTACGAGTGTTCAGTGTGAATGAAAACCAAACAGCAACAATGGCTATGAAGAGCAAGAGAAACAATAAAAACAACAATGCAACAATAAATAGTAATTATCTTGTAGATACGTTGTACTCAGGGCTGCCAATTTTGCCGATTTATCGGCATTTTGACGATTTTTTTACTCAAAAAATAGCAAATAACGATTTTCCGATTTTTGCTCCAAAAATGACGATATTAGCTCAGTTAAAAAATTTGGGCCAGAAGCAGTTTGTTTACACATTTAGAGCCAACAAAAGAGAGAATACATTTGACAATAGTCAGTTAGAGAAATTGCAAGTTTTTGCTAGAGATTTCATACACGTAGGAGCTATACTTTATCACTTTACATCTACAGTATTAGTATCACGGTTGCCACTCGTGCCAAATATATGTTAATCCACCAAAATTTGAAGATAATTTTATCAAAAATCGACCACATTACAAATATATCTTGAAGTTGTTGATCAAAATTTTGTGGTTAGTATATAAAAAAAATTTGTTTTACTCGAAAGAAATGTTTTATATGGAATTTATAAACATTTTTTTTAAATTTTATTACTACAGTAAAAGTTATCAAAATTTTATTTCTATAGAATATTTCGGCAAAATTTTATTTCTATAGAAAATTTTGCCAAAATTTTATTTCTATAGAAAATTTTGTTTAAATTTTATTTCGATAGAAAATTTTGTCAAAATTTTATTTCGATAGAAAATTTTGTTTAAATTTTATTTCTATAGAAAAAGTTTTCAAAATTTTACTTCTATAGATTTTTTTTTCAAAATTTTATTTCTATAGATAATTTTATCAAAATTTTATTTTTATAGAAAATTTTGTTAAAATTTTATTTCACAGAAAAATTTGTCAAAATTTTATTTCTATAGAAAATTTTGTCAAAATGTCAAATTTTGTCAATTTGTTTCTATAAAAAAATTTGTAAAAAGTTTTATTTCTATCGAAAATTTTGTCAAAATTTTATTTCTATAGAAAATTTTGCCAAAATTTTATTTCTATAGAAAATTTCGGCAAAATTTTATTACTATAGAAAATTTTGTAAAAAATTTTATTTCTATAGAAAATTTTGTAAAAAATTTTATTTCTATAGAAAATTTTGTAAAAAATTTTATTTCTATAGAAAATTTTGTAAAAATTTTATTTCTATAGAAAATTTTGTAAAAATTTTATTTCTATAGAAAATTTTGTCAAAATTTTATTTCTATAGAAAATTTCGGCAAAATTTTATTTCTATAGAAAATTTCGGCAAAATTTTATTTCTATAGAAAATTTCGACAAAATTTTATTTCTATAGAAAATTTTGTCAAAATTTTATTTCTATAGAAAATTTTGTCAAAATTTTATTTCTATAGAAAATTTCGGCAAAATTTTATTTCTATAGAAAATTTCGGCAAAATTTTATTTCTATAGAAAATTTTGCCAAAATTTTATTTCTATAGAAAATTTTGTTTAAATTTTATTACTACAGAAAAAGTTGTCAAAATTGTATTTCTATAGAAAATTTTGTCAAATTTTTTTCTATAGAAAATTTTGTCAAATTTTATTTCTATAGAAAATTTCGGCAAAATTTTATTTCTATAGAAAATTTCGGCAAAATTTTATTTCTATAGAAAATTTCGACAAAATTTTATTTCTATAGAACATTTTGTCAAAATTTTATTTCTATAGAACATTTTGTCAAAATTTTATTTCTATAGAAAATTTTGCCAACATTTTATTTCTATAGAACATTTTGTCAAAATTTTATTTCTATAGAAAATTTTGTTTAAATTTTATTTCTATAGAAAAAGTTGTCAAAATTGTATTTCTATAGAAAATTTTGTCAAAATTTTATTTCTATAGAAAATTTTGTCAAAATTTTATTTCTATAGAAAATTTTGTCAAAATTTTATTTCTATAGAAAATTTCGGCAAAATTTTATTTCTATAGAAAATTTCGGCAAAATTTTATTTCTATAGAAAATTTTGACAAAATTTTATTTCTATAGAAAATTTTGTCAAGATTTTATTTCTATAGAAAATTTTGCCAAAATTGTATTTCAACTTGTATTTGACAATTGTATTTGACAAATATTCTTTTCCTCTGTTGGTTAAGCTACACTTGTAAAGGGTGATTTGTTAAGAGCTTGATAACTTTTTTTTAAAAAAAAAACGCATAAAATTTGCAAAATCTCATCGGTTCTTTATTTGAAACGTTAGATTGGTCCATGACATTTACTTTTTGAAGATAATTTCATTTAAATGTTGACCGCGGCTGCGTCTTAGGTGGTCCATTCGGAAAGTCCAATTTTGGGCAACTTTTTCGAGCATTTCGGCCGGAATAGCCCGAATTTCTTCGGAAATGTTGTCTTCCAAAGCTGGAATAGTTGCTGGCTTATTTCTGTAGACTTTAGACTTGACGTAGCCCCACAAAAAATAGTCTAAAGGCGTCAAATCGCATGATCTTGGTGGCCAACTTACCGGTCCATTTCTTGAGATGAATTGTTCTCCGAAGTTTTCCCTCAAAATGGCCATAGAATCGCGAGCTGTGTGGCATGTAGCGCCATCTTGTTGAAACCACATGTCAACCAAGTTCAGTTCTTCCATTTTTGGCAACAAAAAGTTTGTTAGCATCGAACGATAGCGATCGCCATTCACCGTAACGTTGCGTCCAACAGCATCTTTGAAAAAATACGGTCCAATGATTCCACCAGCGTACAAACCACACCAAACAGTTCATTTTTCGGGATGCATGGGCAGTTCTTGAACGGCTTCTGGTTGCTCTTCACTCCAAATGCGGCAATTTTGCTTATTTACGTAGCCATTCAACCAGAAATGAGCCTCATCGCTGAACAAAATTTGTCGATAAAAAAGCGGATTTTCTGCCAACTTTTCTAGGGCCCATTCACTGAAAATTCGACGTTGTGGCAGATCGTTCGGCTTCAGTTCTTGCACGAGCTGTATTTTATACGGTTTTACACCAAGATCTTTGCGTAAAATCTTCCATGTGGTCGAATAACACAAACCCAATTGCTGCGAACGGCGACGAATCGACATTTCACGGTCTTCAGCAACACTCTCAGAAACAGACACAATATTCTCTTCTGTACGCATTCGTGTGGTTGGTTTAATGTCCAATAAAGTAAACTGAGTGCGAAACTTGGTCACAATCGCATTAATTGTTTGCTCACTTGGTCGATTATGTAGACCATAAATCGGACGTAAAGCGCGAAACACATTTCGAACCGAACACTGATTTTGGTAATAAAATTCAATGATTTGCAAGCGTTGCTCGTTAGTAAGTCTATTCATGATGAAATGTCAAAGCATACTGAGCATCTTTCTCTTTGACACCATGTCTGAAATCCCACGTGATCTGTCAAATACTAATGCATGAAAATCCTAACCTCAAAAGAATCACCCTTTAGTTTAGTCAATGTATGGTTTTAAGCTGCAATAAAAAACAACAAAAAATTTTATTTCTATAGAAAACTTTCTCAAGCCTTTATCTGTAGAAAAATTTTTCTATAGTAAGTTCTTGCAAAAATGTATTTCTATGAACATTTTTGCAAAATTGTATTTCTAAGAAAATTTTGAAAAATTTTATTTTTAATAAAATTTTTGCAAATTGTCAAGTTTTGGAAAATCGGGCAACACATACACGCAAAGAAAAAAAACGTTTGGAAAACGTGTACCGAAAACGTTTTTCTTTTGTTAGAGTTTTTTGAATTGCTTCGAAAATTTTAAACTTTTATCACCAAAAAAATTCGTTTGTTACAACATTTTTATTTTTTCATTAAAAAAAGTTATTTTTGAAATAACAACACAGTCCATTTCGTTTATATCAAACACTGTTCTTTTCTGACTTTAGGTCTTTAATAAGACACATTTTACAGTTCAAAATTTAATATAGTACAATGTAATGTTAAACATTTTTCCGGAATCTTCCGAATATATCTGGAATGTATGTAAAAAAAAAAAACAAAAGCAAAAAAAAACTTTGGCCGAAGCAGGGCTCGAACCCACGACCCTTGGCATGAGAGTCGGACGTAGCTACCACTGCTCCACGGTGCCAAACTAAATGTTTGTTTCTGTTAAATAAACTTTGTTTATTCGGTTCGTGGGCGCCGCAAGCTATGCTATATAAATATAACTTATATGGATATTTATCTATTGATGACCATAACAGGTACATAGCTCAGTGGTTAGTGTGTTGGCTTACAATGTGCATGGTCCGCTGTTCGATTCTCCGTCCAGGCGAAAGGTAAAAAAAAGTTTAAAAATTTATAAAATCGTATAATTTCTTCTACATTGTTGGTATTACAGGAAAAGGTGTTAAGAACCAAAAATCCTCGTGGATGTGAGAAAGATGTGAGGGACAATGCAATTAGCAAGAAAATAATGTTTTTTTTTTTGAGCTAGTCTTTATGAAATTGTTTTTACATCCTGGAAAAGAATAAACGTTTATCACAAAAAGTATATACTTTTCTTCCAAATACACTTCCTTACAGCGAAAAGCAAATGAGAAACGAACTTTGTTTGTCTAAAATTTCGTTTGGGAGGAAAGAATTATTTTTTTGCGTGTATGTAAATATTATTATTTATTTTTATTTTTAAATAAAAAACTTACAGAAGTAAAACTATATATTAAAAAAATATATTTTTTATATTATTTTTTGACTTGCATAGCATTATTTTTATACAAGACTTAATTCATTATGATTTTGTTGTTGAAATACATAGTTGTGTTAATTCTCTGTTCTTTATATAAAATAGATATTTATGTTTTTTACCAAAAAAAATTGTTTGGTTTTAATATTACCATTGCAGATTTTTTGACGATATTTAAAATTGAAGTGACGATTATGACGATTTTTTCGGAAAAAAAGTGACGATTATTCTTGAAATTTCATTGGCAGCCCTGGTTGCACTACCTCTCTGTGAGTATTTTTTTTTTTTGCCGCGAGGTCTCTCACATGGAAAGAGTGTGAAAAAATAAATAAATCCGAAGAACTTCCACACAATCGCCATATTATCATCATCATCATCAGAGGTTTCCTCATTATCTGCAGTAGAGATATTATTACACTAGCCAGATATTATCGGTGTGTGCATTGTACACCAATTTACGAGTAATCAAGCTCATTCCCACCTTCGCTTTACAAATTTGTTTCGTAAGAAAACAAACAATTTTGGTGCAATGAAGCTGCATTAAATCGATACCCACTGCAGTGAATTCACAAACAAAACAATGCATTGGTCCTATAATTGGAAGTTATGTTAATCATTGTGATTATTCTCTACATTACAAATGATCGAATGTATCAAAACAGAAAACTGGAAAAAATGAAGTCAAAATTTCGTATTTTTGGTTGATTGTTAAAGAAGTTTATAAAAATGCATTTTAGTGCTCACCAATATGGAAAATATTTATAGCTTATTTAGATGAAAGTCTTTACTTTAAAATACCATCGAAAAATAAATCGGAACTAAGTGGGATGATAGAATTTGGTGTCATTTTCGAGTGTCCTTCTAGGTGGACATCGGTAGTGAAAGGGTTAATTGGAAAATTTTTTGTGAAATTTGTTTCTGTGTATCGTGGTTATATCAAAACATTCGATGATATCGATCGATATCTATTACGCATAGTTTTATGGATATGGAAAACAAAAAGAAGCATCGAAACTGGTCCGATGTGAACATTTGTTGTTTCGAATTTCAGCACGTCATGTACACAGAGAAAAATACCTCTTAAAATTTTTTCAACAAAAGAATACATTTTCTCTGAACGATTTTAATACTCTAAATTACAAGACAAATGGCCGGATATCGGGCAGATTTTTTCAGACTTTTTAAAAATTGATAAAAGTCGACTTCCGTTTATTGGAAAGTTCACTTTTGACGTCACAATTCTCGGGTTGGGAGGGGTTTCCCCCTTTCCTAATCACCCATGTCAGTTTTGTCTTTGAACCAATTTACACGAAGATCGCATGGGAGCAACTGATGATATCTCATGGTTGTTGAATTTTTATTCATATTGTTACGAATTTGATATTTCTAGATTTAAGTTTATTCAAATTAGTTTCCGTTAATTTCAAATTTCAAATTGTAACGGTCAAATTACGTCATCACTTGTCAAAATCATTTCTTTATTTTCTGGTACTTTCCTAAACATCTTTTGTGTTCTTATTTTCCCAATCGTTCATTGTAAAGTAACCCTTTTTTGTTTTGTCTTCATTTTGTTATAGTTGTAGTAATATGATAATCATCTATGCCTGTGCGACATCTGCCATAGAGTAGAATGTTCCAGTTGATTGTAGCCAAGACAATGAGAATAGGCCGATAATTATGTGTGATGTCGCCCATGCGACATCTACCAGGTAGTAGATTAATATAGAAGGTTGTAGGCCAGTTAGCGAGAACATTCATATCTCGGTATATAAACCCCGAGCGGAGAGAGCTGTGAAGTCAGTCGTCAGCTAAAGTTTATACAGTGCACATCATAGAGCAAATAAGTGAAACCAATCTATTAAACAAATAAATTGTAGATTGTCGTTATTTGAAAAGAACTGTGTTTTAATTATCGGGTGATTAAATACGCCTCAATATAAAAACGTAACAATATGATAAATGTTTCCCTTGAAAAATATCAGTATACGAGAAAAAACAAATTTCAGCATTTTCTTATAAATACTTACATGCGCAACAAAAATATGAACTTTACCTGAAATTAGAAAACAATAGCATTTATGAGTTTTTTATAGTATGTGGAAAAACTTTATTTTTCTCCTACTAAAATTTCATATGCATAAAACGCTAAAACACAGAAAAAATATCACAAACAAACTGAGACGACAAAAATTAAATCTTTTGAACCTACACAGTAAAAAAATGAACTGGTTTATAGGAAGAATTAACTACCTCATTTTGAGATTTCCAAAAAACGTTGTTAAAATAAGGAAACTTCATAGAAGAAAAAATGAACTAAAAGCGAAGAAACAAATCATTGGCGCCAAATCATTTGGCCTTTTTATACCCACCACCATAGAATGGTGATGGGGGTATAATAAGTTTGTCATTCCGTTTGTAACACATGGAAATATCGATTTCCGACTATATAAAGTATATATATTCTTGATCAGGGAGACGATATAAGCATGTCAGTCTGTCCGTCTGTCTGTCTGTTGTAATCACGCTACAGCCTCCAATAATGGCGCTATTGTCCTGAAATTTGGCACAGATTCGTGTTTTGTTTGCAGGCAGATCCGGTCCATGTTTTCGTATAGACCCCATATAGACCGATCTCCCGATTTTACTTCTTGGGCGTCCAGAAATTGTACTTTTTATCCAATTTGCCTGAAATTGAAAACTACAGGTATTTTAGGACCAAAAATTGGTGTGTCGAAAATGGGGAGTATCGGTCCATGTTTTGGTATAGACCCCATATAGACCGATCTCCCAATTTTACTTCTTGGGCGTCTAGAAACTGTATTTACAAACCGATTTGCCTGAAATTAGAAATGTAGAGGTGTTTTGGGACCATAAAGAGGTGTGTCGAAAATGGTTCGTATCGGTCCACGTTTTCGTACAGCCCCCATATAGACCCATCGCCATATTTTATTTCTTGGGCTTCTAGAAACTGTATTTACTATCCGATTTGCCGAAAATGAGATGTATCGGTCCATGTTTTCGTACAGCCCCCATATAGACCGATCTCCCGATATTATTTCTTGGGCGTCTAGAAACTGTATTTTCTATCCGATTTGCTTGAAATTGAAAATCTAGAGGTATTTTAAGACCACAAATATGTGTGTCGAAAATGGGGAGTATCGGTTCATGTTTTGGTATGGGCCCCCATATAGACCGATCTCCCGATTTTACTTCTTGGGCGTCTAGATACTGTATTTTCTATCCGATTTGGTTGAAATTGAAAATCTAGAGGTATTTTAAGATCACAAATAGGTGTGTCGAAAAAGGGGAGTATCGGTCGAAGTTTTGATATAGCTCCCATATAAACCGATCCTCCGATTTGGGGTCTTGAGCTTCTAGAAACCGTAGTTTTTATTCGATTTGCCTAAAATTGGAAATCGAGATGTATTTTAGGACCACAAATAGGTGTGCAGAAAATGGGGTGTATCGGTCCATGCTTCGTTGTAGCGCCCATATAGACCGATCTCCCAAATTTACTTCTTGGACTTATAGAATCCGTAGTTTTTATCCAATTTGCCAGAAATTAGAAATCTAGAGGTGTGTCGAAAATGGTCCGTATCGGTCCATGTTTTGGTATAGCCCCCTTTTTTTACCCAATTTGTCGGAAATTGGAATTCTAGAGGTATTTTAGAAACATTAAGAGGTGTATCGAAAATTTTGAGTATTGGTCCATGTTTTTGTATAGCCCCCATATAGACCTACCTCCCGGATTTATTTCTTAGGCTGCTAGAATCTGATCTAGTCTTCATAGGTAGAATCTTTAAATTTATCTTCGGGAAGTGTACTGGTTGAATTGATCTGCTTGGGAGAATATCTGTCATCAAACCCCCTTAAATTCTACATATGTTATCAAGATACCCGCACCGACGAAGTGTTTTCAAAGGAAACTATCGTGGTTTGTATTTAAGATTCGGCCCGGCCGAACTTACTACTGTATATACTTGTTAACCATACAGCAGTTCTTAAAATATTGGAGACATACTTAAAAAAAGTAGGAAAATTTCCTTGGATTGAGGAAATTTTTAAAAAATTTAATAAAATTTAACAACAGACAAATCCTTTTATTTTTTGTTTTTGCAACCCAGCAAAAAAATTGGAAGTTGTTCCACAAACATTTCTCTTAAAGCGCATCCCGGGATCCCCTATCGAGTTGTTCCACGTCCGAGGCAGTCCTTTTGGACAAGTATTAGAAAGAAAGTTTTGAACAGTCACATTTCGCAAAAAAGAATAGAGAATCAATAAAAACGTAACAAAAATAATAATAACAAAAAATCATCCCCGTTGGGATTGGAAGTTCTTTTGAGAAGGTTTTGCAAATTACGATAATTTTTAATTTTTTTGTCAATTTTTAATGGAAAAAATATAATATATACCAAAATATGTTATATGCCGAAAAAATAAAAACGATGTGTAACATAAAAAAAAAACAAATTTTTAGAAAAATATCTAATAAAAAAATGTGCTAGAGAGATTTGTACTAGCGTTCTTTATTTTTTCATTCATAATAATAAAGAACATCTCAGGAAGTAGTGAGAATGTCGTGCCGTGGTGTCATAATAGGTTCATGTCACAAACATTTGCATAGACATTTTGATGCATCCCAGACCCCGGTGGTAACGAATAAGTTTTTTATGTTGTAAAAATTGGATAATAACAAAATAAAAGTGCAACACAAAATACTGATAAAAATAAAAAATAAAATTGGAAAAGTGGAGTACTTCCGTCCTATGACAAGCCCATGCAAAATTAATTGGATATGATCCAAGTTTGCACTACTTCCGGATCAAAAATTGGGAATCCAAACTACTCTTTTTATTGGCTGCGTAATAAAAATAAATTAAATTTGGTCTTAGTTTAACTACGCACTGTAAAAGGAGAATCCTCGTTTTATTTGGTGGCACAATGGCCACCGTTGGTCTTTTGCGCCTGGAGCATTTCAGAGAGTAATATAAGTTTGGCACTAAAAAATACTAAAGAGTTGATCATCTCAAGACGGCGCGTTGTCGCAAATAGACCAAAATACTACATACACGCTCACAAAAAATCGCTTCTGTAACATATACTCCCAAACATATTTTTGGGTATTGCCCAAACATTTATATGTTTGATCTCTTCCAATATATAATATGTTTGAAAGCATATTGGTCTAAACAATATATGTTTGGGTAGTCTAAGTTCCAAACATTTTGTATTTTTGCATCCAAATTCAATTATGTTGTCTTCCAAAAAACAATATGTTATTATGTGACCATATAATATGTTTGTAAGCATTTTGCACCCAAAAATATTATATGCTTAAAAAAATTCTCCCAAACAATATTGTGCTCAAAATTTTATTTATTTATTTATATATTTACAATCATAATGAATTATGAAAATAAACAGGTAATATAGGTGCTAACAACATAGGTTTTCGACCTGAATGCTCAAAATTTTGTTTCTGCCCAATTGTATATTCCCCCACATCTTTCTCACTTCCACGAGATTTTTTAGTTCTTAGCACCTTTTTCTGTAATACAAACATTGTAGAAGAAATTATTCAATTGTATGATTTTTTTTATTTTAATTTTACCTTTTGCCGGACGGGGATTCGAACAGCGGACCACACAGTTTGTAAGGATCAAAGAAGTAGCTGATCAATTGCCCAAGGAAAAATAAAATGTTAATTTTGTAATAACAAGCAACAACCACCAACTTAATTCAATATCGCTCCCTGTTAAATAGCGCTCCAAGCTACTAAACACATATATGTTTATAGGCTATTTCTAAATTAATATATGTTTGCATCCAAGCATATTATATTTACAAACATTTTATGTCCCAAACATAATATGTTCTAACATATTAACATATATGTCCCAAACATGTTATGCTAGTTTATGAACATTATATGCTTGCACTCAAAAATATTGTGTTTAAAAATTTGTGTTCCACACATATAATGTTTATAGCCAAACATATGAAAAACAGTCTTTTTCATCCGTGTAGCCACTTTCGGACAGTTTGTTATTGCTTTAACGGCCGTTTGAAGGCCTTAAATCGTGCCAAAGGTAGCCAATTCGAATAAATCTAAACTGATTCTAAAACATGATGTTATTTCCGAATTTTTTTAAAAATAACTCTTTAAAGGCCCAGCAAAAAAACAGCGTAGCCAAAAAAGTAGTGAAAATGTGCTTTTTGGATCCGGAAGTTGTGCAAAATTGGCGCAGAAGCGATGAATTTAACATGGGCATTTCATATGTCCACGGATGTTCACCATTTCCACAGCTGTTGCACTGAATTTGCATCACTTCTTAGAGTGTGATCCGAATTAAGTGTTTTGAATGTGAATTAAAAACTTCTGTAATATTTTGCTAAATAAATAATTTATAAATTTTGTTATGATTTTTAATGCATTCTAACGCTTGTCTGAAACAATTGACAAAATATTTTCAAGAATTCGCCATTTTTCTAGAATGGATTTAGCTTTTTTTCGAGTAGTTAAAATAAAGAACATCTTTGGAGGACATTTTTTGGAAGCGCTTTTAAAGTTGTGCTCTTAGAAGTACTTCCAAAATTTTTTGGTGGGCGAATATTACTTTGTAGCATTACATATCAGCCATCTTGTACTTTCGTCTACGGCAACAACTTGCATTTGTAGTACTCTCCTAAACTTTTCGTTTTGGTAGCAAAACAATATTGCATTAGTATAGTGGACGGTGCAGATTTCTTCTTTTATGTTATCTTGACACATTTAAATTAACCCATTAGGTACACAAAAAAAACATTTCTGATTCAATCACGAAATTATTCGATTTTTTGGAAGCTCTTTTAAAGTTGTGCTCTTAGAAGTACTTCCAAATTTTTTTGCTGGGCGAATATTACTTTGTAGCATTACATATCAGCCATCTTGTACTTTCGTCTACGACAATAACTTGCATTTGTAGTACTCTCCTACACTTTCGTTTTGGAAGCGCTTTTAAAGTTGTGCTCTTAGAAGTACTTCCAATTTTTTTTTGGTGGGCGAATATTACTTTGTAGCATTACATATCAGCCATCTTGTACTTTCGTCTTCGGCAACTACTTACATTTGTAGTACTCTCCTAGACTTTTCGTTTTGGAAGCGCTTTTAAAGTTGTGCTCTTAGAAGTACTTCCAAATTTTTTTGGTGGGCGAATATTACTTTGTAGCATTACATATCAGCCATCTTGTACTTTCGCCTACGGCAACAACTTGCATTTGTAGTACTCTCCTACACTTTTCGTTTTGGTACCAAAACAATATGGCATTGGTATAGTGGACTGTGCAGATTTCTTCTTTTATTTTGACACATTTAAATTAACCCATTAGGTACACAAAAAAAAACATTTCCGATTCAATCACGAAATTATTCGATTTTTTGGAAGCTCTTCTAAAGTTGTGCTCTTAGAAGTACTTACAAATTTTTTTGGTGGGCGAATATTACTTTGTAGCATTACATATCAGCCATCTTGTACTTTCGTCTTCGGCAAATACTTGCATTTGTAGTACTCTCCTAGACTTTCGTTTTGGTGCCAAAACAATATGGCGTTGGAATAGTAGACGGTGCAGATTTCTTCTTTTATTTTGACACATTTAAATTAACCTATTAGGTACACAAAAAAAAAAACATTTCCGATTCAATCACGAAATTATTCGATCCAATTAATTATACCCTCCATCATAGGATGGGGGTATATTAACGTTGTCATTCCGTTTGTAACACATCGAAATATTGCTCTAAAACCCCATAAAGTATATATATTCTGGGTCGTGGTGAAATTCTGAGTCGATCTAAGCATGTCCGTCCGTCCGTCTGTTGAAATCACGCTAACTTCCGAACGAAACAAGCTATCGACTTGAAACTTGGCACAAGTAGTTGTTATCGATGTAGGTCGGATGGTATTGAAAATGGGCCATATCGGTCCACTTTTACGTATAGCCCCCATATAAAGGGACCCTCAGATTTGGCTTGTGGAGCCTCTAACAGAAGCATATTTCATCCGATCCGGCTGAAATTTGGTATATGGTGTTGGTATATGGTCTCCACATCGGTCCATAATTATATATAGCCCCCATATAAACCGATCCCCAGATTTGGCTTGCGGAGCCTAAAATAGAACCAAATTTCATCCGATCCGGCAGAAATTTGGTACATGATGTTGGTATATGGTCTCTAACAACCATGCAAAAATTGGTCCATATCGGTCCTTAATTATATATAGCCCCCATATAAACCGATCCCCAGATTTGGCTTGTGGAGCCTCTAAGAGAAGCATATTTCATCCGATCCTGCTGAAATTTGGTACATGGTGTTGGTATATGGTCTCTAACAATCATGCAAAAATTGGTCCACATCGGTCCATAATTTTATATAGCCCCCATATAAACCGATCCCCAGATTTGACTTGCGGAGCCTCAAAGAGAAGCAAATTGCATCCGACCCGGCTGAAATTTGGTACATGGTATTGGAATATGGTCTCTAACAACCGTGCAAAAATTGGTCCACATCGGTCCTTAATTATATATGGCGTCCATATAAACCGATCCCCAGATTTGGGTTGCGGAGCCTCAAAGAGAAGCAAATTCCATCCGATCCGCCTGAAGTTTGGTACATGATATTGGTATGTGGTCTCTAACAACCATGCAAAAATTGGTCCACATCGGTTCATAATTATATATAGCCCCCATATAAACCGATCCCCAGATTTGGCTTGCGAAGTCTCCAAGAGAAGCAAATTTCATCCAATCCGGTTGTAATTTGGAACATGGTGTTAGTATATGATCTTTAACAACCGTGCTAGAATTGGTCCATATCGGTCCATAATTATATATAGCCTCCATATAAAATATTCTCCAGATTTAACTTCCGGAGCCTCTTGGAGGAGTACAATTCATCCAATCCGGTTCAAATTAGGCACGTGGTGTTAGTATATGGTCGCTAACAACCATACCAAAATTGGTCCAATCACACAAAAATTGGTCCATATCGGTTCATTTCTATAGAAAATTTTGTTAAAATTTTATTTCTGTAGAAAATTTTGTCAAAATTTTATGTCTACTTTGTCAAACTGAATTATATACGTATTGGATCGATCTTTTTTGATTTAATATATACCACGTATGGACTTACATACAATTTAGAAGATGGTGTTAGGAGGTTTTAAGATACCTTGCCATCGGCAAGCGTTACTGCAACTTAAGTAATTCGATTGTGGATGGCAGTATTTAGATGAAGTTTCTACGCAATCCATGATGGAGGGTACATAAGCTTCGGCCTGGCCGAACTTACGGCCGTATATACTTGTTTTTTAATTGAAATGTTTTCAATCACAGAAATGATTAAAAAACATTAATTGAAGGTTAATTAAAAAATTAATTGATCCAACTAAAAAATTAATTGATACTAATAATTTTTGTGATTGATTTTTGTTTCAGTTACAAAATTTGTTGAATCAATAAAATTTTTAATTGAATATTTTTAAAACTCAATTACAATTTTAGTTGGGAAAAATTGTTGTGAAAATTTTTTCGGTATACGCTGTATCTTTGCTAGTTAAATTTGTAATCTGGGAGTCACCGTGGTGCAATGGCTAGCATGCCCGCCTTGCATACACAAGGTCGTGGGTTCGATTCCTGCTTCGACCGAACACCAAATAGTTTTTCAGCGGTGGATTATCCCACCTCAGTAATGCTGGTGACATTTCTGAGGGTTTCAAAGCTTCTCTCAGTGATTTCACTGCAATGTGGAACGCCGTTCGGACTCGGCTATAAAAAGGAGGTCCCTTGTCATTGAGCTTAACATGGAATCGGGCAGCACTCAGTGATAAGAGAGATGTTCACCAATGTGGTATCACAATAAACTGAATAGTCTAAGTGAGTCTGATACATCGGGCTGCCACCTAACCTAACCTAACCTAACCTAAATTTGCAATTGATCTTTAGGCGTATTTAGCTCCTTATCATTCAGTATACAAAATTCGGTATAGAAGTTAATTGAAGCTTAAGAGTGTCATTGAAACAATGAGTTTCGTATATTTGATAGGAAAACAAATTCAAAGAACTTAAAGGTAAACTTATTGGCTCTGGAAAATAGGATTTCTCCAATGTTCAAATTCATTAATGTAACTTCACATGTGATATAAAACAATGTTGAGTATGTTGCCAAACAATTCCAGGAAGACTTGTAAACATTTTGTTCTCCCATTTTGACACCTACCTGAAGGCAGTCAACACTGATATTCTTCAACACGGCAGTTTGGCCGAAATACTGTAGACTGTAGATTCATGTATCAGAAAAATAATTAATTTTCATTGTTGTAATCTTTGTGTTGATTGCGTGGTTGTTGCATTTGTTGTTGTTGTTGTTATTACTGTTAATCCATTGTGGAATGGATTGACAACAATATTGTCTTCTGGTTATGTGGGAGTTTATTAATTAGTTCACCGCTACCAATGCTGCCGTTCAGTATGGAAATATCTCATTCGAATTCAGCATATTTCTGAATCAACAACAAAATCAGGGGATAAACAAACAAAGAGCGAAACGATCAACCATCACCATTCAGCAGTATCTGCATTAATAAATAAACACAAACACCATATTAGTAAAAAACGGAATTGTTTATTTATCTGTTATGTTCATTATCATCCATTTCATTGGTTGAGATTCCATGTGATATCGTTGGACCATAGCGAAATTCAGCGTTTTTTTGTCAGATTATTTGTGGTTGACTTGTGATACTTCTTGGTGGAATATTCAAGAGAATATTTCATTTATTCTTTGACAAGATATGAGGTGCACTGCAAAAAATAATGTTGTCTTGACCACAAGATTTTTTTACCAAATTTGCCGACATCGACATCTATTGTCAAAGATATTTTCGACTATGTCCCGAAAAAGAAAAATTCTATAAATTAAAACAAAAAAATCCATAAAAAGTGGACTTATATTTAGGCTGCTTTCTCAAAATATTTCCACACTGTACTGTTTTACGAATTCGCAAAACGCAAGTTTCTCCAATTTTTATTTTCCAAACCACAAGTATATAATGTCAACTGCCCTGAAATCGATAATTTGACCTTTGCAAAGAAAAAGTTATATGTATGTACAAATTTATTAGGGCAAAGTCGACTATCAAAAACATTTTTTCGGGAGTTTCAAATGTAATTCACTTTGGGTTTAGTGAATTACCCGAATTTATTCTGATAATTGGTTGATAGTTTTACTGCATATAGAGGATGCTGGTGAGGAGTGTGATAATTCCAATACGTCCGTCTATCCTGTCCATCTTGCAGTCTAAAGGGCTTTGCCCAAAAACATTTAACAAATATACTTTTCCTATGTTGGTTAAGTCACTCTGAAATCAGTTAAGCTAAAATCAAAAAAATAATAAAAATAATGCGAAATTTTTACAAATTGGTTATAAGGAATTTAACTGGAAAAAATTCGTGCTAAAAGATGAAAATGTTGATGAGTTAATACAATTCAAAATGTTGTTTATGTTTGTGATTTTAAAGAACCTACTTTAAATCTTTGGATCTAGATATGGATGCACGTTCATCATATCGGGTTCGAATTCACCCGTTTTTTATTCTTATTATTTATAAAATATTCATATCGACATTTTCAATTTTCTTCTTGAAAAAAAAACTATATATATTTTTGAGTAGCAATTGTTGGCATCGTTAATATTGAATATATGAAAGTAGAAAAGTAGAACGCTCTGTCAAGAAAAAATTTGTCAAAATTTTAGTTTAGCCACAATTTCTTAAACCTGAAACTGATAAACTTAAATCTTGGTATTAAAGTTCTCTTTAATGTGAGTTAAAATTAAATTTGTATTGAATTCCGAGAATATCTCTATTTGTTTCGTTACAAGAAAAATCAATTCTTGCGATTTGCGATTCCGAATATCGGCACATGGGAGATAGAAGATTTTTTTTAAATTTTATTTCCATAGAAAATTTTGTCTCAATTTTCCTTTTCTATAGAAAACAATGTCACAGTTTTAATACTATGCAAAATTTTGTCAAATTTTTTTGCAATAGAAAATTTTGTCAAAATTTTATTTCTATAGAAAATATTGTCAAAATTTTATTTCTGTAGAAACTTTTGTCAAAATTTTATTTCTATTGAAAATTTTGTCAAAATTTTATTTCTATAGAAAATGTTGTCAACATTTTATTTCTATAGAAAATTTTATTTCTATAGAAAATTTTGTCAAAATTTTATTTCTATAGAAAATGTTGTCTACATTTTATTTCTATAGAAAATTTTGTCAAAATTTCATTTCTATAGAAAATATTTGCAACATTTTAATTCTTTAGAAAATTTTAACAAAATTTTATTTCTATAGAAAATTTATGTAAAATTGTATTTCTATAGAAAATATTTGCAAAATTTTATTCCTATACTAAATTATGTCACAATAATATTTCTATAAAATTTTTCTAAAAATTTTATTTCTATAAAAAAAAAATTGTCAAAATTTTATTTCTATAGAAAATTTTGTGAAAATTTTATGTCTATTGCAAATGTTTTTCAAAATTTTATTTCTAGATAAAGTTTTTGAAGTACCTCTTAGTTGAAAAGGAATAGTTTGCAAAATATACCAAAACAAATTTTGTCAAAATTTTCTATTTCTGTAGAAAACAATGTCTCACTTTTATTTCTATACAAAATTTCTTCAACGTTTTATTTCTATAAACATTTTTTTTTTAATTTTATTTCTATAGAAAATTTTCTTAAAATTCTGTCTATAGAAAATTTTGTAAAAATTTTATTTCTATAGAAAATTTTGTCAAAATTCTATTTCCATAGAAAATTTTGTCAAAATTTTATTTCAATAGAAAATTTTGTCAAAATTTTATTTCTATAGAAAATTTTGTCACAAGTTTATTTCCATAGAAAATTTTGTCACAATTTTATTTCCATAGAAAATTTTGTCAAATTTTATTTCTACAGATTTTTTTTTTTCAAACATTTTATTTCTATAGAAAATTTTGTCAAAATTTTATTTCTATAGAAAATTGTGTCAAAATTTTATTTCTATAGAAAATTTTGTCTACATTTTATTTCTATAGAAAATTTTGTCAAAATTTTATTTCAAAAACATTTTGTCAAAATTCTATTTCGTTAGAAAATTTTGTCAAAATTTTATTTCTATAGAAAATTTTGTCAAAATTTTATTTGTATAGAAAATTGTGTCATAATTTTATTTCTATAGAAAATTTTGTCAAAATTTTATTTGTATAGAAAATTGTGTCATAATTTTATTTCTATAGAAAATTTTTCAAAATATTATTTCTATAGAAAATTTTTCAAAATTTTATTTCTATAGAAAATTTTTCAAAATTTTATTTCTTAAAATTTTGTTTCTATAGAAAATTATCATAAAATTTTCTTTCTATAGAAAATTTTGTCACAAGTTTATTTCCATAGAAAATTTTGTCACAATTTTATTTCCATAGAAAATTTTGTCAAATTTTATTTCTATAGATTTTTTTTTTCAAACATTTTATTTCTATAGAAAATTTTGTCAAAATTTAATTTCTATAGAAAATTGTGTCAAAATTTTATTTCTATAGAAAATTTTGTCTACATTTTATTTCTATAGAACATTTTATCAAAATTTTATTTCAAAAACATTTTGTCAAAATTCTATTTCGTTAGAAAATTTTGTCAAAATTTTATTTCTATAGAAAATTTTGTCAAAATTTTATTTCTATAGAAAATTTTGTCAAAATTTTATTTCTATAGAAAATTATGTCAACATTTTATTTCTATAGAAAATTTTGTCAAAATTTTATTTGTATAGAAAATTTTGTCAAAATTTTATTTCTATAGAAAATTTTGTCAAAATTTTATTTCTATAGAAAATGTTGTCAAAATTTTATTTCTATAGAAAATTTGTCAATATTTTATTTCTATAGAAAATTTGTCAATATTTTATTTCTATCGAAAATTTTCTCAAAGTTTTATTACTTTCTATTTCTGTAGAAAACAATGTCTCACTTTTATTTCTATACAAAATTTCTTCAACGTTTTATTTCTATAAACATTTTTTTTAATTTTATTTCTATAGAAAATTTTCTTAAAATTCTGTCTATAGAAAATTTTGTAAAAATTTTATTTCTATAGAAAATTTTGTCAAAATTCTATTTCCATAGAAAATTTTGTCAAAATTTTATTTCAATAGAAAATTTTGTCAAAATTTTATTTCTATAGAAAATTTTGTCACAAGTTTATTTCCATAGAAAATTTTGTCACAATTTTATTTCCATAGAAAATTTTGTCAAATTTTATTTCTACAGATTTTTTTTTTCAAACATTTTATTTCTATAGAAAATTTTGTCAAAATTTTATTTCTATAGAAAATTGTGTCAAAATTTTATTTCTATAGAAAATTTTGTCTACATTTTATTTCTATAGAAAATTTTGTCAAAATTTTATTTCAAAAACATTTTGTCAAAATTCTATTTCGTTAGAAAATTTTGTCAAAATTTTATTTCGTTAGAAAATTTTGTCAAAATTTTATTTCTATAGAAAATTTTGTCAAAATTTTATTTCTATAGAAAATTTTGTCAAAATTTTATTTCTATAGAAAATTTTGTCAAAATTTTATTTCTATAGAAAATTTTGTCAAAATTTTATTTGTATAGAAAATTGTGTCATAATTTTATTTCTACAGAAAATTTTGTCAAAATTTTATTTGTATAGAAAATTGTGTCATAATTTTATTTCTATAGAAAATTTTTCAAAATATTATTTCTATAGAAAATTTTTCAAAATTTTATTTCTTAAAATTTTGTTTCTATAGAAAATTATCATAAAATTGTCTTTCTATAGAAAATTTTGTCACAAGTTTATTTCCATAGAAAATTTTGTCACAATTTTATTTCCATAGAAAATTTTGTCAAATTTTATTTCTATAGATTTTTTTTTCAAACATTTTATTTCTATAGAAAATTTTGTCAAAATATAATTTCTATAGAAAATTAAGTCAAAATTTTATTTTTATAGAAAATTGTGTCAAAATTTTATTTCTATAGAAAATGTTGTCTACATTTTATTTCTATAGAAAATTTTATCAAAATTTTATTTCAAAAACATTTTGTCAAAATTCTATTTCGTTAGAAAATTTTGTCAAAATTTTATTTCTATAGAAAATTTTGTCAAAATTTTATTTCTATCGAAAATTTTGTCAAAATTTTATTTCTATAGAAAATTATGTCAGCATTTTATTTCTATAGAAAATTTTGTCAAAATTTTATTTGTATAGAAAATTGTGTCAAAATTTTATTTCTATAGAAAATTTGTCAATATTTTATTTCTATCGAAAATTTTCTCAAAGTTTTATTACTATACAAAATTTTATTTCTTAAAATTTGTTTCTATAGAAAATTTTATTTCTTAAAATTTTGTTTCTACAGAAAATTTTGTCAAAATTTTATTTCTTACAATTTTGTTTCTATAGAAAATTTTCATAAAATTTTGTTTCTATAGAAAATTTTGCCACAATTTTATTTCTATAGAAAATTTTGCCACAATTTTATTTCTATAGAAAATTTTGGCAAAATTTTATTTCTGTAGAAAATTGTCTCAAAATTTTATTTCTATAGAAAATTTTATCAAAATTTTATTTCCATAGAAAATTTTCTCAAAATTTGTATATTTTGTAAAAAATTTTGTCAAATTTTCATATGATTCCTCTTACAGGTATGTGCCTATATGGGCCGAACTCCCGATATTATTTCGTGACTATTGAAAAGGCATGATTTTAGTTGGTTTCTCTCTCCTTCTAGCCTCCGCTCCCACCAAAACTATACGTTCTCCTATCTCTTCGGTAAAGGTAAATTCAATTAATTCAACTACTACTACTACTTACTTATTTGAATTCTCTAAATTAAAATTAACACTTATTGTGGTTTGCACATTTCAAGATTTCATACTATAGTATTGAATTTCCCATGTAAAGAAAACCCAAGAATATTCAAAACAAATAAGTTGTAAAACCTGGCTTGTTTATCTACATAGTAAATGCATGTTAAAATTACCCTTCCAAGTAGACAAGCAATTTTTTGTAGATCGATTTTCTTCAATTAGGTGACGCAATAATGAGCTAACAAATCCACCAACCATAAAAACAGTCTAACCACCCACCTATCCATCTAGCTCCACTCTAAGATCGTCTACCGGTCGGCCTTCAGTACTACCTCCTCCTCAGCTTCTATGGTATCTTAGATTGCATGTCATCTTATAAAGGAAACTGTAGATTCCAAGCTCAGGCAGCTGAGGCAATAATTGATAGCATGTTAGAAAACAAACCGAAAACGTGTAACTCGTCATCTTGCGAATATTGCTTGCATACACGCTTAATTCATTAGATACTGCACAATGGGAAATGTTATAAAAAAATTCATTGTGTATTTAACGCAAAAAGAAAAACAAAAATGTTAGACAAACGGAAATAGTTTATCGATTTTTTCTTTCGGCAGCCCCGAGAAGATGGCTATGAAGATTGATGATGAATTTCTATTATAGCGGTTTAAGTTTTTTTTTACAAAGAGAGTAAATTATTCGCAAAAAATAAAATAAAATTTGGTGGACCACCACGTGTAATTTGGCCTGTAAATGTGAAAGATTAGTGTAAGAATTTTGTTTATCGTAAAAGTCTTTTAGGTGGAAAATTCATTCGATTTGTGTGTAATCATGGAGTAATATTCATGGGCATTATATGAAATCTTTAACAACTAAAAAAAAAACTCATCCCACTGTGTGAAATTTTCTTTGCGGTTTGTCTGCGGCCTAAGTAATTGCTCATATTTGAGTCAAAACCCCGGCATCGACGGCAAAAACACAACAACAGCTGAAAACACCCCCACATTAAAAGTAGCTATCGGTTACATAAATTCATTTAAAAGTAAATCAAATCACATTTTGATTTCATTATGACGGGAGGAACACCGCATTATATTACTACGATTAAAAATTTGATTTAATTGAAATCCAATTTAATGCGGATATTATTGGACAATTTTTATTCGCTTGTTCCAAAGATACTGAGCTTAATTTAAGATCTCATCTATCGTAGGCACTATGAATATTTTTATTGAATGTCTTCAATCACGCAAATGATAGTATCAAACACAGTTTTAATTGGGCATAGAAAAATATTTGATGAAAAAATTGATTTGATTTGACAATTTTTATAGCCTCCACCATAGGATGGCGGTATATTAACTTTGTCATTCCGTTTGTAACACATCGAAATATTGCTCTAAGACCCCATAAAATATATATATTCTGGGTCGTGGTGAAATTCTGAGTCGATCTGAGCATGTCCGTCTGTCCGTCCGTCTGTTGAAATCACGCTAACATCCGAACGAAACAAGCTATCGACTTGAAACTTGGCACAAGTAGTTGTTATTGATGTATGTTAACATAATAAGCTTTAAAAAGAATACTACGAGTATTTACAATGTTTGGACATCTCTGTTACTGGATGATCAATGTATTGGAAAACCACTTGCCGCCACACAATTATTTTTATTAAAATCCAATTTTTTGTTATATATGTTGTTAACATGTAAAAATTTACGGTCCCAGAAGTCAGAGTTTTACCCCAATTTGGTTGAAATTTTACACAGGGAGTAGAATAAGCATTGTAGCTATGCGTGCCAAATTTGGTTGAAATCGGTTCAGATTTAGATATAGCTCCAATATATAGCTTTCGTCCGATTTACACTCATATGACCACAGAGGCCAAATTTTTGGTCCGATTTAGTTGAAATTTTGCGCAGGGAGTAGAATAAGCATTGTAGCTATGCGTGCCAAATTTGGTTGAAATCGGTTCAGATTTAAATATATCTCCCATATATAGCGTTCGCCCGATTTACACTCATATGACCACAGAGGCCAATTTTTAACTCCGATTTAGTTGAAATTTTGCACAGGGAGTAAAATTAGCATTGTTGCTATGCGTGCCAAATTTGGTTGAAATCGGTTCAGATTTAGATATAGCTCCCATATATATGTTTTTCTGATTTCGACAAAAATGGTCAAAATACCAACATTTTCCTTGTAAAATCGCCACTGCTTAGTCGAAAAGTTGTAAAAATAACTCTAATTTTCCTAAACTTCTAATACATATATATCGAGCGATAAATCATAAATAAACTTCTTCGAAGTTTCCTCAAAATTGCTTCAGATTTAAACGTTTCCCATATTTTTTTACTAAAATTGTGTTCCACCCTAGTGCATTAGCCGACATAAATTTTGAGTCTATAAGTTTTGTAGAAGTCTATCAAATTCTTCCAGATCGAGTGATATTTAAATGTATGTATTTGGGACAAACCTTTATATATAGCCCCCAACACATTTGACGGATGTGATATGGTATCGAAAATTTAGATCTACAAAGTGGTGCAGGGTATAATATAGTCGGCACCGCCCGACTTTAGACTTTCCTTACTTGTTTTTTTTTTTTTGAAATCAATTGAAATATTTTCAAATCAAATGAATTTTCGATTTGAATTTGAATATAAGCAATTTTTACCTAGACCCCACATTCATAGAAAAAATATCACCAAAAAATTTCCAATTAAAAAGTTAATTGAAGCTGAAAACTTTTTCAATTAAAAACTTAATTGAAAACAAGTATATACGGCGCGGTATATAGTTAGAGAGCCAGAATCGAAATATGGGGGTCGCTTTATATGGGGGCTATATATAATTATGGACCTAGTTTGGTATGGTTGTTAGCGTCCATATACTATTGTGCTAGTATATGGACGCTGCCAAATTTCAACCAGATCGGATGGATTTTGCATCTCCAAAAGGCACCGGAGGTCAAATGTGGGGATCGGTTTATATGGGGGCTATATATAATTATGGACCGATGTAGACCAATTTTTGCACGGTTGTTAGAGACCACATACCAACACCACGTACCAAATTTCAACCGAATCGGATGAATTTTGCTCTTCCAATAGGCTCCGTAGGTCAAATCTGGGGATCGGTTTATATGGGGGCTATATATAATTATGGACCGATGTAGACCAATTTTTGCACGGTTGTTAGAGACCATATACCAACATCACGTACCAAATTTCAACCGAATCAGATAAATTTTGCTCTTCCAAGAGGCTTCGTAGGTCAAATCTGGGGATCGGTTTATATGGGGGCTATATATAATTATGGACCAATACGGACCAATTCCTGCATGGTTGTTAGAGACCATATACTAACACCACGTACCAAATTACAACCGAATCGGATGAATTTTGCTCTTCCAAGAGACTCCGGAGCTCAAATCTGGGGATCGGTTTATATGGGGGCTATATATAATTATGGACCGATATAGACCAATTTCTGCATGATTGTTAGAGACCATATACTAACACCACCCACCAAATTTCAGCCGAATCGGATAAATTTTGCTCTTCCAAGAGACTCCGGAGCTCAAATCTGGGGATCGGTTTATATGGGGGCTATATATAATTATGGACCGATATGGACCAATTTCTGCATGGTTGTTAGAGACCATATACTAACACCACGTACCAAATTTCAACCGAATCAGATAAATATTGCTCTTCCAAGAGGCTTCGTAGGTCAAATCTGGGGATCGGTTTATATGGGGGCTATATATAATTATGGACTGATATGGACCAATTCCTGCATGGTTATAAGAGACCATATACTAACACCACGTACCAAATTACAATCGAATCGGATGAATTTTGCTCTTCCAAGAGACTCCGGAGCTCAAATCTGGGGATCGGTTTATATGGGGGCTATATATAATTATGGACCGATATGGACCAATTTCTGCATGGTTGTTAGAGACCATATACTAACACCACCCACCAAATTTCAGCCGAATCGGATGAATTTTGCTCTTCCAAGAGACTCCGGAGCTCAAATCTGGGGATCGGTTTATATGGGGGCTATATATAATTATGGACCGATATGTACCAATTTCTGCATGGTTGTTAGAGACCATATACTAACACCACCCACCAAATTTCAGCCGAATCGGA
Source organism: Haematobia irritans (assembly GCF_050003625.1). Lineage (NCBI taxonomy): Eukaryota > Metazoa > Arthropoda > Insecta > Diptera > Muscidae > Haematobia > Haematobia irritans. Next base: position 149,514,871 of record NC_134400.1, on the reverse strand, counting down.
TGAAATATGCTTCTCTTATAGGCTCCGCAAACCAAATCTGAGGGTCCGTTTATATGGGGGCTATACGTAAGAGTGGACCGATATGGCCCATTTGCAATACCATCCGACCTAAGTTAATGAGCTCTCTAATTATCGGCGGCTATCAAATGAACTTCAACTTTGAATGGAATGGAGCTAGCGATAGTGGTTAAAATAACACAAGTTATACACATTATAATATACACAGGAAAATATTTTTTTGAAACAAATAAAGATATTTTAATTGCTCGTTTTATAAAGGAACATTATATTTGGTGTGGGAAAAAAACATTTGCGAATCAATGAAAACAATTAGTTCAAAGAATTTAATATATTTAATCTGTACAAAAAGGCAATAAAATTACAAAATGGCCTTTTTTATTGAAAGATGCCACATACTTTATTGATTTGATGATCTGATTTTATTGACAGTACAATAGGGCAGTGGAGTACTATAGAGATCCATTTAGCCGTAGTGGTGATATTCATAATGAATGGTATTCCAAAGTATGCTCTGCAACTCCAGAGCTATAAGTCGGACCCTTTTCCTGAAGGTGTCAGAACCAGTAGTTCCTATGTTCCTAACATATGGTCTCTAGCAACCATGGGATCCCCAGATTTTACTTCGTGAGCCAGTTTTATATTTTTTCGTTTAGAAGGCTAAAGTTCTAACTGCAAAACTTTAACTGCTGCAACTCCGAGTACCTGACAAAAATCATTAGCGTAGCTAGACAATTTTCCTAGGGGGGCTATAGCCCCCCTAGCTAAAAATTTATAGACTGAACTTATAGGTTCAATTATTGTTTTATTTCGTAAAAAAGAATAAAAAATAGACATCAAAATAATATATAATAAAGCAACTAAAAGTAGTCCCACACTTTTCCCAGCAAAAAAATTGGGATTTGTTTTAAAGGCACAACTTTAAAAGCACTTCCAAAATAGTCCTCACAAAGAAGTTAATTATATTAACTACACAGGAAGTTTTTTACTTCAGTTTTTTTTTATATTTTAATGCGTAATTTTTTCTTTTTTCAAATAGTTTAAAAAAGATTAAGTATAAATAAAATGGTAGAAATTATTCAAATTTTGCCACAAAAATGCTAAATCCATTATAGAAAAATCGATAATTTTCGAAAATATTCAAACAAGCGTTAGAATGCATTAAAAATCATAAAAAATATAAAAATTATTATAAACTAATGTTTCTTGAAGCTCGAGGTCTTTATAACTATTTATATAATTCTAACAAAAGGTCGACCAAAAATCAAATAAAAACCGAATAAATAAAAATTATTTATTTGGGAAAATATCACACAATTTTTTAATTCACATTCAAAACTCTGAATTCGGATCACACCGTAAGAAGTGATGCAAATTTATTACAGCGGCTGTTGAAACGGTGGACATTCGTTCTATGACGAGTTCCTATTACATTCATCGCTTCTCCGCCAATTTTGCACCACTTCCGGACCCAAAAACAACATTTTCACTTCTTTTTTGGCGACGCTTTTTTTGCAGCATTATTAAGATATTAATTTATGAAAGAATAGTTTTAATACCAATTACTATTTTTTAATTAAGATGACTAAACCAGACTAAACAATATAATAAAGGAGCTTTACAGCCTGTTTCTGTATGTCGAATGAGCTCTGTCGATCGACTAAAATGGAAACAAACAGCTGAATTTATAACCAAAAACAGCTGTTTCTATGCATTTCAGTCGATCGATTGAACTCGTTCGACATACAGAAACAGGCTGTTAGTTATTCAACTAAACCATAAGTTCAATCACAGCTCTATTTCATAAATATCAGACTTCAAACATTGCCATCGGCAACTGATACCACAACCCAAGTAATTCGATTGTGCATGAAAGTCTTTAGCGGAACTTTGTGCGGTTGTATATACTTGTTTAATTTTTATAAGAATGTAAAATCGTAAATAGGTTTTCAAATTCTGGGGGGGGGGGGCTAAAATTTTTCTGGGGGGGTCTAAGCCCCCTCCCCAGAGGCCTTCCTACGCTTATGACAAAAATCTAATTTTTTAATGAAGCATCATATAAATAATGAATATATAATGGTCTGTATAAAATTTAAATTATTTTGTACCAGAAATAAACAAATTATAATATTTTATATATTGAACCTCAATTTGCCACGAACTATACTGTATTCACTTAGAATCTTGTCATTCTACGGTCGCGATATGTTCAGTAGAAAAGCAATATTAAAATGCATTTAAAGTTAAACTTATATATTAAAAAATTAAATGAGCCTATTAAAATAAATGAGCCTATTTAATTGATTCTTTTAATTTTGTCGCCAAACTTTGTTCAATTATTATATCAATTGAATGTGAAATATATTATTAATTGTTTTAGTTAATTTTTTTAATCAATTAAAAAGTAACTACATCAATTAGTTCTGTGATTAAAGATAAACAATTTTTGTGTCTGTGGTTATTGATTTTCTTTTCAATTTCTTCAGAAATTCGTTAAAGAGCTTAATTGAAAAAATTTTGTTTACATTTTTGCTGTGTATATTTTCGGTGCAACGAAGCAACTTTAGCGCAAAACTTAATTAGTCTAAAATCTCGTATTCGAAAAAAGAATTATTCACTTTTTGCAATAATCCCATAAAAGGTAGCATTTTGTTGCATCATTCTCCATTTAGATATCTACTGGATATGTACTCAATTTGTTGGATGTCGTTTGGTATCCATTAAAATTAGAATTTGCCATAAACAGAAATGCCTAACAAAGGAAATTCCCAAAAAAAAAAACTTTCAAAGGCATGTCATTGGAGATAAATATATTTCATGACCAAAACACCACCATAGCCACCTACAATGTTTGGCCAACACTCATTCTTGTTTTTATTTGTTTTGTTTTTGGTTCGTGCTTGCTAATAATTTTTTTGCTATTTAAATTTCACTGAGACTTTTTTTGTATTTATGGCCTTGAAAGTAATCACTGTATCATAGGCTGAACTAAGGTTTCGTTTTTAGTCTGACATTTCTACAGAGAAATTCAAGGTTACTTCATTACATTACTCTTTTGTCATCTACAGTGAAACCTCTCAAATATGGACACTCTGAAAAGCGCAAGCTTTTCAAAGCTGGACAATGTATGTGAAGCCTTTGCTATGCTATCACATCAAGCCTAATCTCTTAAATGTGAAAAAATTTAGAGAACCGTAGTTTTCCACTTCTAAGAGGTTTCACTGTGATTTAATAAACAATTTCGGGCACATTTGGGAGGTGTCCTCTTATGAGAGGTTATATTCAAATCTGACCCGATCTGGATAAAATTTGTTAGACTTCTACAAAATCTATAGACCTAAATTTAATCCTGGGCTGGAACACAATGTTAGTAAAAAAACAAGTAAGTAAAGTAGAAAATCACGCGGGCGGCTATATTATACCCAAAACCATCCGTACTGAACTAATATTTACATGAACCGAATTAGATAGTTCTTTGCAGGTATAGTTAGCACTTTAGAAAATTCCATTTAGCCAACATAAAGTAAGATCGGTTAAGGGTTTTATAGCGCCATTTGGGAAAATTGGTCGATACATATATATAGCAGCTATATCTAAATCTGAGCCCATTTCAATGAAATTTGACACACCTGAAGGGCCGTGAATTAGATTACGTTGTGTGGGAGCCACCGTGGTGCAATGGTTAGCATGTCCGCCTTGCATACACAAGGTCGTGGGTTCGATTCCTGCTTCGACCAAACACCAAAAAGTTTTTCAGCGGTGGATTATCCCACCTCAGTAATGCTGGTGACATTTCTGAGGGTTTCAAAGCTTCTCTAAGTGGTTTTACTGCAATGTGGAACGCCGTTCGGACTCGGCTATAAAAAGAGATCCCCTGTCATTGAGTTTAACATGGAATCGGGCAGCACTCAGTGATAAGAGAGAAGTTCACCAATGTGGTATCACAATGGACTGAATAGTCTAAGTGAGCCTGATACATCGGGCTGCCACCTAACCTAACCTAGATTACGTTGTGCCACATTTGAAGAATTCTACCAAAAATGGCAGATTGTTTACTGTTTGGTAGAATTCTTGTTTACAAAATACAAAAGTTTAAGTTTACAAAATATTCCTCTTCAACTGGGATGACCTTCAATTTTTATAGAAAAACAAAATCTTCTATAGAAAAAAAATTTACAAAATCTTCTATAGAAAAAAAAATTTACAAAATTTTCTATAGAAATAAAATTTTGACAACATTTTCTATAGAAATAAAATTTTGACAAAATTTTCTATAGAAATAAAATTTTGACAAAATTTTCTATAGAAATAAAATGTTGACAAAATTTTCTATAGAAATAAAATTTTGACAAAATTTTCTATAGAAATAAAATTTTGACAAAATTTTCTATAGAAATAAAATTTTGACAAAATTTTCTATAGAAATAAAATTTTGACAAAATTATCTATAGAAATAAAATGTTGACAAAATTTTCTATAGAAATAAAATTTTGACAAAATTTTCTATAGAAATACAATTTTGACAAAATTTTCTATAGAAATAAAATTTTGACAAAATTTTCTATAGAAATAAAATTTTGACAAAATTTTCTATAGAAATAAAATTTCTACAAATTTTTCTATAGAAATAAAATTTCGACAACACTATAGAAATAAAATTTTGACAAAATTTGCTATATAAATAAAATTTTGACAAAAATTTATACAGAAATAAAATTTTGAAAAAATTTTCTATAGAAAACTAATTTTGACAAAATTTTCTATAGGAATACAATTTTTCTATAGAAATAAAGTTTTGGCAAAAGTTTCTATAGAAATCAGATTTCGGCAAAATTTTCTAAAGAAATAAAATTTTCCATATGTTAGAAGTAAATTTTAACAAATTTTTTTGTAGAAATAAAATTTTTTACACAATTTTCTATCGAGGTAAATTTTGACAGAATTTTCTATGGAAGTAAATTTTGACAAAAATTTTCTATGGAAATAAAATTCTATAGAAATAAAATTTTGACAAAATTTTCTATAGAAATAAAATTTTGACAAAATTTTCTATGGAAATAAAATTTTGACAACATTTTCTTAGAAATAAAATATTTTATAGAAATAAAATTTTGACAAAATTTTCTATACAAATAAAATTTTGACAAAATTTTCTATGGAAATAAAATTTTGACAAAATTTTCTATAGAAATAAAATTTTTTATAGAGATAAAATTTTGATAAAATTTTCTATAGAAATAAAATTTTGACAAAATTTTCTATAGAAATAAAATTTTGACAAAATTTTCTATAGAAATAAAATTTTGACAAAATTTTCTATAGAAATAAAATGTTGACAAAATTTTCTATAAAAATAAAATTGTGACAAAATTTTCTAAAGAAATAAAATTTTTACAAAATTTTCTATAGAAATAAAATTTTTACAAAATTTTCTATAGAAATAACATTTTGACAAAATTTTCTATAAATTTTTTTCGACAACACTATAGAAATAAAATTTTGACAAAATTTGCTATATAAATAAAATTTTGACAAAAATTTATACAGAAATAAAATTTTGAAAAAATTTTCTATAGAAAACTAATTTTGACAAAATTTTCTATAGGAATACAATTTTTCTATAGAAATAAAGTTTTGGCAAAAGTTTCTATAGAAATCAGATTTCGGCAAAATTTTCTAAAGAAATAAAATTTTCCATATGTTAGAAGTAAATTTTAACAAATTTTTTTGTAGAAATAAAATTTTTTACACAATTTTCTATCGAGGTAAATTTTGACAGAATTTTCTATGGAAGTAAATTTTGACAAAAATTTTCTATGGAAATAAAATTCTATAGAAATAAAATTTTGACAAAATTTTCTATAGAAATAAAATTTTGACAAAATTTTCTATGGAAATAAAATTTTGACAACATTTTCTTAGAAATAAAATATTTTATAGAAATAAAATTTTGACAAAATTTTCTATACAAATAAAATTTTGACAAAATTTTCTATGGAAATAAAATTTTGACAAAATTTTCTATAGAAATAAAATTTTTTATAGAGATAAAATTTTGATAAAATTTTCTATAGAAATAAAATTTTGACAAAATTTTCTATAGAAATAAAATTTTGACAAAATTTTCTATAGAAATAAAATTTTGACAAAATTTTCTATAGAAATAAAATGTTGACAAAATTTTCTATAAAAATAAAATTGTGACAAAATTTTCTAAAGAAATAAAATTTTTACAAAATTTTCTATAGAAATAAAATTTTTACAAAATTTTCTATAGAAATAAAATTTTGACAAAATTTTCTATAAATTTTTTTCGACAACACTATAGAAATAAAATTTTGACAAAATTTGCTATATAAATAAAATTTTGACAAAAATTTATACAGAAATAAAATTTTGAAAAAATTTTCTATAGAAAACTAATTTTGACAAAATTTTCTATAGGAATACAATTTTTCTATAGAAATAAAGTTTTGGCAAAAGTTTCTATAGAAATCAGATTTCGGCAAAATTTTCTAAAGAAATAAAATTTTCCATATGTTAGAAGTAAATTTTAACAAATTTTTTTGTAGAAATAAAATTTTTTACACAATTTTCTATCGAGGTAAATTTTGACAGAATTTTCTATAGAAGTAAATTTTGACAAAAATTTTCTATGGAAATAAAATTCTATAGAAATAAAATTTTGAAAAAATTTTCTATAGAAATAAAATTTTGACAAACTTTTCTATAGAAATGAAATTTTGACAAAATTTTCTATAGAAAACAAATTTTGACAACATTTTTTATAGAGATAAAATTTTCTATAGAAAACTAATTTTGACAAAATTTTCTATAGAAAAAAAATGAAAAAATTTTCTATAGAAATAAAATTTGGACAAAATTTTCTATAGAAAACAAATTTTGACAACATTTTCTATAGGAATACATTTTTTCTGGTTTTTGCAAAAATTTCTATAGAAATCAGATTTTTGCAAAATTTTCTAAAAAAATAAAATTTTCTATAGAAATAAAATTTTGACAAAATTTTCAATTGAAATAAAATTTTGACAAAATTTTCTATAGAAATAAAAATTTGGCAAAATTTTTTATAGAAATAAAATTTTGACAAAATTTTCTATAAAATTAAAATTTTGACATCAATTTCTATAGAAAGAAAATTTTGACAAAATGTTCTATAGAAATAAAATGTTGACAAAATTTTTTATGGACATAAAATTTTGACAAAATTTTCTATAGGAATAAAATTTTGACAAAATTTTCTATAGAAATAAAAGTTTGCAAAAGCTGTTTATAGGTTATTTGGTAGATTATTTTTGGCATGAGTGGCGGGAGGTGATTCTGAGTCGATCATTATATACAGCAATAAGCTGGCAATAAGCATTTAAATGATTCTTAAATGCCGCAAACATGTTCTATTATTTAAATGATAGAATTTGAGACCGTTACATGGTGTGAAAAATTATGTACCTGACCATTCAATTTTACTTTTTTGCAGTAAAAAGTATTTTTAAAAAGGTATAGACATAGACACGTATAGACATGTCTAGAAAGATCATGTACAGCTGCGCTCAAAATAATAGTAGTAGCAAATAAATTAAAGCACCATCGTGATTTACAGTTTTTGTCGTAAAATTGGTACTGTACTCAGTGTTTTTAGGTTGCCGAACATATAGACGGGATCCTCTTCAATCATAAAGCACCATTTTTGACTCATCCATCCAATGTTCCTCCATTTCTGTACTGGGGAATGTTCCTCCATTTCTGTACTGACCAATGGAAATCCTCTTGGGCATACTTTATTCTTTTCGATACATGTTTTTTTTTGAAAGGAGAGTGACTTTTCTTGGACTGTGGACAGCTAAATTATTTTCGTTTTTTTTATTGTTTGTAAGCTAGCATATAACCCTTTTATTTGTTTTGGAGCTTGCAAAGGGATTCTTCTTATGTCGATTTTTTTACAACAACAATAGCATCAGAAGTTAAACCAACGGTATTTTTTTATTATGCACACTCCAAACAATGATATAGTAAAAAACAAAGATAAAATAAACCTTTAGTGGAAGGAATAGAAGAAGCAGAAAAAAAAATTCAGCACAGCACTACTATTATTTTGAGCACAACTGTACGTAGTTTTCGTGACCATTTACTTTTTTATTTTTTTCAGCAAAAAGAATTTTATAAAAACATTGAGCAGGTACACACGATTTTCATTTTGCGCGTCAGACGTGTGTTGATTGTTGCTTGGAATGGACGGATAATACGGAATTATTGTGTTTTGTGTTAATTTATTTATTCAGAAGTGGTTTTATGTGAACACAGAAAAGGGAAGTGTAATTTAACTGTTTTATATATAGCAAAATATATGGTATCTTTTATTTGCAGTTACATGATGTTTGCGTTGGTACATTTGATGGGCACGACGTAAATATGGAATGACTACTTATTGTTGAAATTGAACCAAAATACACGCACAGAAAAAACATGTTTGAACATGGTTGCCGCATCCATTTAATGCTTATTTAGAGTATGTAATTGTCGCGAAAACCATGTATTTTGTCTTTGTAAAAATAATTTTCGAGCGAAGAAAAATATATGTTGGTAATAAGCATTTAAATGGTTCTCAAATGCCGCAAACATGTTCTATTATTTAAATGATAGAATTTGAGACCATTATATGGTCAGGAAAATCATGTATCTGACCATTCAATTTTTTGACGTTTTTGCAGAGAAAAAAATATTTTTATAGTTTACGTATAGACATGTCTACAACCATTACATGGCCATAAAGACCATGTACATTGTTTTCGTGACCATTTAATTTTTTAATTTTTTTGCAGCGACAAGAATTTTATAAAAACATTGAGCAGGTACACACGATTTTCATTTTGCGCGTCAGTCGTGTGTTGATTGTTTCTTGGAATGGATGGAGAATACGGAATTATTGTGTTTTGTGTTAATTTATTTATTCAGAAATGACACGTGGTTTTATGTGAATACAAAAAAGGAAAGTGTAATTGAAAAAAATATACCTGGTTTTTGTTCTGCATTTTGATATATGGTATAATTTATTTTTATTTGCAGTTACATGATGTCTGCGTTTGTACATTTGATGGGCACGAAGTAAATATGGAATGATTACTTATTGTTGAAATTGAACCAAACTAGAGTGTGTAAAAATATGTGAAGTTTGCTTGCACGACATTATAAATACAAATAAACAATGAATTAGTTTATAAATAAATAAAAACAAATAAATAAAGTTGATTTTGTGTTTTCTTTTCTCAAGTGGCGTCCTTTTTTCGACGACGAAAAAAGTTTTTTCATAAAAATCAAAACATTTTAGGTTGTGACCATGTTCTTTTAACTAGAAGAAAAACATTTTTGACGAATAACATAACATTTTAGATCGTGACCATTGTCTTTTAATGGAAACAAAATTCTTTTTATCAATATAATAACATTTTAGATGAGGACAATTGTATTTTTCTTAGAACCATGTTCACTGAGCCAACATGGTTGCAGGTTAAAATGTTACATGGTCGCCGCAAAAATAGCTGCTATCATATTATTTTGCTCTTCGAATATGATTGCGGCAATCATGTCTCTTCTCTGCGTGTAGAGAGTGTAAAAATATGTGATGTTTGTTTGTACGACATTACATATAAACCATGAATTATTTTATAAATAAATAAAAACAAATATATAAAGTTAATTTTGTGTTTTCTTTTCTCAAGTTGCGTCCTTTTTTCGACGACGACAAAGGTTTTTCATAAAGATTAAAACATTTTAGGTTGTGACCATGTTCTTTTAACTGGGAGAAAAACATTTTTGACGAATACCATAACATTTTAGATCGTGATCTTTGTCTTTGGATTCAAACAAAAATCTTTTTATCAATATAATAACATATTAGATGAGGAACATTTAATTTTCCTAGAACCATGTTCACTGAGCCAACATGGCTGCTTTTTAAAATGTTTACTTCTATAGACAATTTTCTCAAAATTTTATTTTTATAGAAAATTTTGTCAAAATTTTATTTTTATAGAAAATTTTGTCAAAATTTAATTTTTATAGAAAATCTTGTCAAAATTTTACTTTTATAGAAATTTTTTTCAAAAGTTTATTTCTACATATGCTCAGAGACCAACCCTGAGCATTATTGCCGAGGACACTATGTGTCTATCTCGTCTCCTGCTGGGTGTTGCAAACATATGCCCTAACTTATATTATCCTATTCGACAGTGTGGCGCAGGGTATAATTAGCATTTTTTTTTTGTTTTTGTCAATAAGTCTTTATTCCATTGTTATGATGTGTATTTCCTTAAATATAAATAATATAGTGTGTATTTGTAAGCCAGTTTCCTTTTTAAAATGAACTTATTGTATTAAGTCATTAACTCAAAGTACACTGAAAAAAATATTGTCGTGAGGTCAAAGATTTCATGTCTTTAAAATACGAATACAAATTTTGCTTAGCATAGAAGACGCATTTCTCTAAAATAAAGTTATTTTCCTTGTCCAAAAGTCGATAAACTTTTCAATGAAGTCATATTGTCCTTATAATTAAGTGATTTGACTTAAAAATGGGTATCTTAACATGAAAGATAAAATTTATAGGCTAATGTCAACTTGACTTTAATAATTCAGAAAAATTCTTTAAATTTAATGAAATTGTGTTTAAATTTGTTGTCTTTTTGCATCTTGACTACAAAGCAAAAAATCGTTCAAATATAGGACATGTTTTTCAAAACTTTATTTTAAAGAAGTTTTTTACTTCAAACATAGCATAATTTCTACTGGAAGTCGAGTCCTAGTTTGGAAAATAAAGTTGCCGTTAACTCGTTTTTAAAGGACTTTGATAGCATATGAAGAAACAAAGCTAAGAAAGCGAAAAATTAAAATTTGTTTCCTAGAAGCAAGTACACAAAACCTAAATTTAAAAGAGAATTATGTCTTAAAAGTATCCTTACTTGTATTCTCCGCTTCTTTGGCTCGGAATCAATACCAAATTTTTTAAAGTAAAGACAAAATCTTTGGAACCGAGTGTGCTTTTTTTTCAGTGTAACTCATTTCATTTTAATCAGAATTTTTATATTTTTGTTATAACTAAGTTTTTTTTCCTTTTTGTATTGGCAAAACTACAAGGCTATTTAATTAACTTAATCGAAACACTTTCATTTGAATGGTGCATATGGAGCATACGATTCATTTTAATTATGTTAAAATATTTGTTGGTTGGTTGTTTATTTAGCTTTTAAACCAGTAAACATGTTAGTTATCATACCATAGCCAGATGACCAGACCAGTGTTGGCGTGCTGACATGACAACGACACCTCTAGACACACCAAGTGGCAACAAAATCCAAGGCAAATGCACACACTGAAAAAAAGCATGCCCGGTTCCAAAGATTTTGTCTTTACTTTAAAATTTTTGGTATTGATTCCGAGCGGAGAATACAAGTAAGGATACTTTTAAGACACAATTCTCTTTTAAATTTAGGTTTTGTGTTCTTGTTTCTAGGAAGCAAATTTTAATTTTTCGTTTTTTCAGCTTTCAGCTTTCGTTTTTTTTTCAGCTTTCTTCATATGCTATCAAAGTCCTTTAAAAACGAGTTAACGACAACTTTTTTTTCGAAATGTAGACTCGACTTCCAATAGAAATTAAAGGGTGATACGGTCAAAATTTGGTCAATATAAACTTGACGTATTTCTTTTAATTGTGCATTTAAAAAACCTGAACACCCCTCATTTTGAAGGTGTGTGTGTAGAATTTTGCTCCTATTTTGATTTTGGAATTCACTCTTCAGTTGTCAAAATGCCGTCCAAGCAAGAAGAGCAGCGTATCAAAATTTTGCTCGCGCATCGCGAAAATCCGAGCTACTCGCACGCAAAGCTGGCAAAATCGCTAAAAGTTGCCAAATCAACCGTTACAAATGTAATTAAAGCGTTTGTTGACAGCCAGGAAGTCTGGATCGGGGGGAAATCGAAAACCGGAAGCCGCTGAGACGACAAAGAGAGTTGGCGGTAGTTTCAAGCGAAACCCTAACCTCTCTCTCCGAGATGCCGCAAATAAGCTGGGTGTATCGTCTACAACCGTGCATCGAGCCAAAAAACGAGCCGGACTATTGACTTACAAGAAGGTAGTGACTCCAAATCGCGATGATAAAAAAAAAACGGCGAAAGCGCGATCCCGGAGGCTGTACACGACGATGCTGACGAAGTTTGACTGCATGGTAATGGACGACGAAACCTACGTCAAAGCCGACTACAAGCAGCTTCCGAGACAGGAGTTTTATACGGCAAAAGGAAGGGGAAAGGTAGCAGATATTTTCAAGCACATAAAACTGTCAAAGTTCGCAAAGAAATATCTGGTTTGGCAAGCCATCTGTACCTGTGGCTTGAAAATCAGCATTTTCATAGCTTCCGGGACTGTCAACCAAGAAATTTACGTGAAAGAGTGTTTGAATAAACGTCTGCTGCCTTTCCTGAAGAATCACGGTTGTTCCGTACTGTTTTGGCCGGATTTGGCATCTTGCCATTACGGTAAAAAGGCCATGGAGTGGTACGCCGCTAACAACGTGCAGGTGGTTCCCAAGGACAAGAACCCTCCCAACACGCCAGAGCTCCGCCCAATTGAGAAATACTGGGCTATTGTCAAGGGAACCTAAAGAAGACCAAAAAACTGCTAAGCACGAGCAGCAGTTCAAGGCAAACTGGCTTTCTGCGGCGAAGAAGGTGGACAAGGTGGCTGTACAAAATCTGATGGCAGGTGTCAAGCGTGAGGCCCGGCAATTCGGATTTGGAAAAGCGAAAGCCTAACTGAATATTTTTCCTGAATTTTATACTAATTGAACTTGAAACAGAAATTTAATTTGATTTTTTAAATAAACGATTTCACCGATTTACACGCGTTTTCCCTTGACCAAATTTTGACCGTATCACCCTTTACACAAAAAAATACTATTTGTTGGTTTTAATCAGGAAATGAAATGATCCAATTAATTCTTAATTGTCATTTTATCCGTGAGATCCCGCCGAAATGTTAGAAAGAGTATGCCAATATTGGGCTAAGCGGATGGAACATTTGAAGTGGATCCAAAGATTATGACATGCCCTTAAGGATTTTGGTATTGATTCTGAGTCAAAGATGCGACTTTTTTAAAATAAAGACATTTTCTAGTGACCTATCTGGCTTTAACTGTAAAACTAAAATTAGGATACAGATCTCATTTATCGAATTTTCATTCTTTTTTCGTGGTATATTAATAAAGCTATTCACGTACAAACAAATGTCAGTTAAAAATCCAAATTATAACGAAGACTTCAAAGTAAAAAAAGTTTTCTTAATTCCAAAAAAAAAACTTAAAAAAAGATGCCAAATCTGAATTTTGTTTTTATTTGTATACCCTGCGCCACACTGTGGAACAGGGTATTATAAGTTAGTGCATATGTTTGCAACACCCAGAAGGAGACGAGATAGATACATGGTGTCTTTGGCAATAATGAGTCCTCGAGTCGATTTAGCCATGTCCGTCTGCCCGTCCGTCTGTCTGTGAACACATTTTTGTGATCAAAGTCTAGGTCGCGGTTTAAGTCCAATCGCCTTAACATTTGGCACATGTTCCTGTTTTGGGTCAGAATAGAACCCTATTGATTTTGGAAGAAATCGGTTCAGATTTAGATTAGATAGCTCCCATATATATCTTTCGCCCGATATGCACTTATATGGACCCAGAAGCCAGAGTTTTACCCTAATTTACTTGAAATTTTGCACAAACATAACACTTGGTCGTATAGTCAAGTGTGCAAAATTTGATTGAAATCGGTTCAGATTTAGATATAGCTCCCATATATATATTTCGCCCGATTTGGACTTATATGGCCCCAGAAGCCAGAGTTTTATCCAAATTTGCTTGAAATTTTGCACCAAGAGAACAATAAGTACTATAGTCAGGTGTGCCAAATTTGTTTAATTTACTTGTTTAATTTTCCTATAGCTCTTAAAAATTCACCCTTTATTTAGTTTTCTCAGACAACGACAAACATATAAACACACACTCGCCAATGTGGAAAATTTCTCCCAAAAATTTTATTCATTTCGCCATTGGCCAGGTGCATTCTCGGACCAAAAGAAAAAAAGTATAAAAATTCGCCATAACCAAGGCATGGCAAGGCGTAGAATTTCATTGCTCACAGCATCATTTCGTTGGATAAAATTTAATTTCGTATAAAAGATAAGAACACTGCAAGGCAATAACCAGCCATAGTGACATGCCAAGGAAAAGTCATCGTTTGCAATGTCTAGGCCTTCAATGGCCAAAGAGGCAGATAAAGCTGATGCTGCCGATGATAATAACTGTGCCAAGCAACCAACATCTATAAAGTGCTGGGGTTTATAAAAAAAAATCAAGCACTTGAAAACGGCAACCCACTTAAGCCTAACAAGCGAAAATTACAAATTTATGACACACCATTTTATGCCATTCGTTGTTTTTTGTTTTAGAATTGCTTTTAATACCATAGAGATTGATTTCATAAATAACAGAAGCAAAAACGAATCTTTACATTGAATAATCGAAGAAAATATTAGGTGCTATACGTTAGGATGTTATGAATAAAAGTGAGGCAACCAAATAGAAAATTATTCAGATCTGAATGTTTAATTCATTGATGTGAAGTTTTTCTTTTTCATTACTATAACCAATTGCACCTTAGTCAATCATTTTTGTTATATATTATTACAATATTTATTCGAGCTTATTGGACAAGAAGATTAAGGGAATTCATACTATTAAGTTATTGAAAAGAAAATGCCAGATACCCATCTACACAAGTCTACCTATTCACATGTTTCATCGCTGGCTAATTCGAATTTCCATAGCCTTCAGGTGGATTTGGCGGTGATATATGATTCATTTTGGGATTTAAATGATAATTTCTTATTAAAATTACATTCGAGAATTATTCTTCAGAAATTGAACGATTTTTCACCACCACTGTGCATCATATTTTCATATAACTCTACAATCCCTTAATCTTAGTAGTAACAAACCGAAATCAAACAAGTATATACGAAGGCGGTTCGGAAACTTCTTAGCCTATCAATGAAAGAGAATAGTTAGTTTTTCAAAAATATTTTTATTTTTTAATATAATCTGCTGAAACTTCAATACACTTAGTCCAACGCTTTTCTAGCAATTCTACACGCAAAGAAAAAAAACGTTTGGAAAACGTGTACCGAAAACGTTTTTCTTTTGTTAGAGTTTTTTGAATTGCTTCGAAAATTTTAAACTTTTATCACCAAAAAAATTCGTTTGTTACAAAATTTTTATTTTTTCAATAAAAAAAGTTATTTTTGAAACAACAACACAGTCCATTTCGTTTATATCAAACACTGTTCATTTCTGACTTTAGGTCTTTAATAAGACACATTTTATAGTTCAAAATTTAATATACTACAATGTAATGTTGAACATTTTTTCGGAATCTTCCGAACATATCTGGAATATATGTTAAAAAAAAATAAAAAAAAACTTTGGTCGAAGCAGGGATCGAACCCACGGCCCTTGGCATGCAAGTCGGACGTAGCAACCACTGCTCCACGGTGCCAAACTAAATGTTTGTTTCTGTTAAATAAACTTTGTTTATTCGGTTCGTGGGCACCGCAAGCTATGCTATATAAATATAACTTATATGGATATTTATCTATTGATGACCATAACAGGTACATAGCTCAGTGGTTAGTGTGTTGGCTTACAAAGTGCATGGTCCGCGGTTCGATTCTCCGTCCAGGCGAAAGGTAAAAAAAATTTTAAATTTATAAAATCATATAATTTCTTCTACATTGTTGGTATTACAAGAAAAGGTGTTAAGAACTAAAAAACCGCGTGGATGTGAGAAAGATGAAAGGGAAAATGCAATTAGCAAGAAAACAATGTTTTTTTTTTTGAGTTTGTCTTTATGAAATCCTGGAAAAGAATAAACGTTTATCACAAAAAGTATATACTTTTCTTCCAAATACACTTACTTACAGCGAAAAGCAAATGAGAAACGAACTTTGTTTGTCTAAAATTTCGTTTGAGAGGAAAGAATTATTTTTTTGCGTGTATCCCTTGATTAAAATAGTTTTCCTCAAGGTCTTCAAAATAGTGGTTTACAACTGTAATTGCATCGTCATTTGAGGTAAAACGCTTGCCACCAAGGAATTTTTTTAGATTTGGGAACAAGTAAAAGTCACTGGGAGCTAAATCGGGAGAACAAGGTGGGTGGTCAAGCAACTCGTACTTTAATTCGTTGATTTTAGCCATTGTTAAAACACTCTTGTGCGCTGGTGCGTTGTCTTGATGAAAAATTATTTTTTGTGTTGTAAGCCATACCGTTTTTCTCGAATTTGTACATTTAATTGATCCAAAATGTCGCATTAGTACTCTGAATTTATTGTTTTACCCTTTTGCAGATAGTCAATCAATAAAATACCTTTGAAGTCCCAAAAAACCGTTGCCATAACCTTACCAGCCGGTTGAATTATTTTTACCTTCTTTGGGGCACTTCCTCCAGCTTCAGTTCATTGTTTGGATTGTTCTTTTGTCCCTGGAGAATACACGCAAAAAAATAATTCTTTCCTCCCAAACGAAATTTTAGACAAACAAAGTTCGTTTCTCATTTGCTTTTCGCTGTAAGGAAGTGTATTTGGAAGAAAAGTATATACTTTTTGTGATAAACGTTTATTCTTTTCCAGGATGTAAAAACAATTTCATAAAGACTAACTCAAAAAAATTTTTGTTCTGGCTAATTGCATTTTCCCTCACATCTTTCTCACTTCCACGAAGATTTTTAGTTGTTAGCACCTTTTTCTGTAATACAAACAATGTAGAAGAAATTATACGATTTTATAAATTTTTAAAATTTTTTTACCTTTCGCCTGGACGGAGAATCGAACCGCGGACCATGCACTTTGTAAGCCAACACACTAACCACTGAGCTATGTACCTGTTATGGTCATCAATAGATAAATATCCATATAAGTTATATTTATATAGCATAGCTTGCGGCGCCCACGAACCGAATAAACAAAGTTTATTTAACAGAAACAAACATTTAGTTTGGCACCGTGGAGCAGTGGTTGCTACGTCTGACTCTCATGCCAAGGGTCGTGGGTTCGATCCCTGCTTCGACCAAAGTTTTTTTTTTTTTTTTACATACATTCTACATATGTTCGGAAGATTCCGAAAAAAATGTTCAACATTACATTGTACTATATTAAATTTTGAACTGTAAAATGTGTTTTATTAAAGACCAAAAGTCAGAAAAGAAGAGTGTTTGATATAAACGAAATGGACTCTGTTGTTGTTTCAAAAATAACTTTTTTTATTAAAAAAATAAAAACTTTGTAACAAACGAATTTTTTTGGTGATAAAAGTTTAAAATTTTCGAAGCAATTCAAAAAACTCTAACAAAAGAAAAACGTTTTCGGTACACGTTTTCCAAACGTTTTTTTCTTTGCGTGTAGTGGTGTATCCATGTCTCATCAACAGTTATGAAACGACGCTTAAAATCCATTTTATTTGGCTTAAAACGATCCAAACAAGCTTGAGAAATGTTCATTCTTATGCGTTTTTGATCGACTGTTAACAAATGCGGCACCCATCTTGCAGAAAGCTTTTTCATCTGTAGTTCTTCAGCAAAATTAAATGGACTCGATCATTTGAGATGCCCATGATATTAGCAATTTCACGCACTTTTTTTCGTCGATCATTTAATACCGTATTATGCATTTTGGCTACAATTTCTGTTGTTGTTGTTGCTTTTGGACGTCCACTACGTGGTTCATCTTTAATGCTTGTACGACCACGTTTAAATTCAGCAACCCAATTTTTTTACTGTTGCATATGAAGGAGCACTTTCACCTAACACATTCACCATATCATTATGAATTTCTTGTCCCGATAAACCTTTTTCATGTAAATATTTAATGACAGCACGCATTTCTAAGTTTTCCATTGTAAAAAAAAAATGCGGATGCGTCTTTTTTGAACACCTGTTTCTATATGAAGGAGTTGCCAGATCGAAACAAAATTTAACATGTGTTCATAACAGAGATGGGAGTTTCCAAAACACTTAACTTTTTTCTGTTTATACCGCGATTTTTGTGCTAGGCTAAGAAGTTTCCGAACTGCCCTCGTGCAGCAGTAAGTTCGACCGGGCCGAATCGTAAAAAGCCACCACCTTTAAAAACTCTTCGTCATACACAGAAAAAAATATCACCAAAATATTTCCAATTAAAAAGTTAATTGAAGTTGGAAATTTTTTCAATTAATAAATTAATTGATACAATTAACTTTTTAATCAAATTCGTAAGACTAATTCAGTTCAAAAAAAGTGCTGATTTTTTTTTTAATTTTTAATTAAAAATGTATTTCAAGCAATAATTTGTTAATCCAAATAAAAACTCTAAGCCAATTCAGAAAGTAATTAAAAATAGTTACCTTTTTCAATTAATAAATTAAATGAGTTTTGCAATCAAAATCAATTAAATTTTTAATTGAATCAATTAAAAAATTAATTGAAATTTGCTGAAAAAAAATCAATTAAATTTTTAATCAAGAATTTTTTCTATGCCCAATTAAAACTGTGATTGATACTATCATTTTCGTGATTGAAGATATTTCAATTAAAAAATTAATTGGATCAATTAATTTGGTGATTGAATCAGAAAAACAATTTTTTGTGTGTAGCGTGTTACTTGATAATATATAGAATTTCAGGGGGTTTGATGACAGATATTCTCCCAAACAGATCAGTTCAACCTGTACGCTTCCGGAAGATAAATTTAAAGATTCTACCTATGAAGACTAGATCAGATTCTGGATTTATAAGAACAAATTTTGTTTGAGTTTTAGAGAAATCATAAATGATGAAATACTGCGTTGATTTGAAATCTGTAGATTTTTACCGCCATTATTTAAATGATTACGAGGAGTAAAATCTGGAAATGTAACTTTCAGTTTCAAGCAATTTTCATGAACAGTGCGCCTGCTATACTCTCAAGAAGGGAAATCGGTCTATATCGATGTCCTACCAAATGGACCGGTAAAAATAAATGCGATACAGATTATTGAAGGTCTAAAATACCAGTATACTTACATTCTCGGACAAATCGGATAAAAATACGGTTTCTAGAAGCCCAAGGAGTCTATATGGGAGCTATACTAAACAATGGGTCGATACACACCATATTCGGCTGACCTATTTGTGGTCCTAAAACACCTCTAGGTTTCCAATTTCAGGCAAAGTGGATAAAAACTACGGTTTCTAGAAGCCCAAGGAGTTTAATCGGGAGATCTGTCTATATGGGGGATATAACAAAACTTGGGTCGATACACATCATATTCGACACACCTCTTAATGGTCCTCAAATACCTATTTCAGGCTAATTGGGTAAAAACTACGAATTCTAGAAGCCCAAGAACTAAAATCGGGGATCGGTCTATATGGGGGCTATATCAAAACATGGACCGATACTCACCAATTGCATGGACCGATACTCACACCTCTTTACGGTCCTAAAATACTTCTAGATACCCAATTTCAGGCAAATCGGATAGATAATACAGTTTCTAGAAGCCCAAAAAGTAAAATCGGAAGCTCAGTCTATATGGGGGCTATACAAAAACATGGACCGATAGGCCATGTACACCTCTTTATGGTCCGATTTCAGACAAATCGGATAAAAACTACGGTTTCTAGAAGCCCAAGAAATAAAATCGGGAGATCGGTCTATATGGGGGCTATACCAAAACCGATACGTGGACCGATACACACCATTTTTGACACATATATTTTAGAGGTGTGCACGTGAGTAATAGTTTACTCACGCTCACGCACACTCACGACTGAAAAATCATACTCACACACACTCACGCACGATATTTTTTGGTAGGACTCACGCACACTCACGAAAAGAAAATTTGTACTCATGCACACTCACGCACGAAAAGCCGTGACTCACGAAAAATACCGTGACTCACGAAAAATATCGTGACTCACGAATAATTTTATGATTAATTTACCTTAGCGAAGTGTCTGAAAACATGAGCATTATTAAAATCGAGAGTGTTATTAAACTCTTAACATCCCAGGTGTCACTAAAATTGTAATTGAATTTAACTCTTAAGCGTTTTATGTTGGTGAGCAGGAATATTTTCGTGAGTGTAATTCGTTACTCACGCACACTCACGAAGATATTATTTTCGTGACTCACGCTCACGCACGACATTTTGGTTTGTTAATCACGCTCACGCACACTCACGCTGTTGTCATGAGCGTGACTCACGACTCACGCACGAATCACGAAAATTTTCGTGAGTCACGACAATTTCGTGTCACGTGCACACCTCTAATATATTTGTGGTCCTAAAATACCTCTAGATTTGCAAGTTTAGGCAAATCGAATAAAAACTATGATTTCTAGAAGCCCGAGACCCCAAATCGGGGGATCGGTTTATATGGGAGCTATATCAAAACCTGGACCGATATAGCCCATCTTCGAACTTGGCCTGCGTGCAGACAAAAGACGAATCTGCGTCAAATTTCAAACTTATTATAACATACCCCCAATACCATTCTATGGTGGTGGGTATAAAAATAAGATTAAGGGATTCTACACAAAAAAAATTCTGATTCAATCACGAAATTAATTGATCCAATTAATTTTTTAATTAATTCAATCACGATAATGATAGTATCAATCACAGTTTTTATTGGACATAAAACAAATACTTGATTAAAAAATTAATTGATTTCATTAGCAAATTTCATTTAATTCTTTAATTGATTCAATTAAAACTTTAACTGATGTGGATTGCAAAACTCCATTAATTTTTTTATTAAAAACTATTTTCAATTACTTTATTAACTGACTTTTTTGAGTTTTTATAGTTTGATTAAAAAATTGACTGTTTGAAATAAATGTTTAATTAAAAAAATCCATCAGCTTTTTTATTGGCTTAGTCCTGCGAGTTTGATTAAAAAGTTAACTGTAGCAATTACATTTTTAAATAAAAAATTTAAAATTGTCAATGAACTTACTGCTTCTGTCTTGTTTAAAAAGTTAATTGTATCAATTAATTTATTAATTGAAAAGTTTTTCAACTTCAATCAACTTTTTAATTGGAAATATTTTGGTGAAATATTGATTTTAGGTCCCATAAAATATAAAATATAGTAGGCGAGCTTCATGGGGACTCAGCATGTATGTGAGGGTCAGTTGAAATCGATTATACCAAGTATAGATGAGTGGGACGCATACATTTTGGACAACTGAATATTTATAGGGATGAGGAAGGCACAGGCAGTGGTATTTACTGCGAAGAGTTGGGGATTAGGAATTCATACAAAATGGATGGTGGATACAGCATCTTTCAGGCGGAAGTATTTGCCATTGCGAAAGCTGCAGAATTACTATTGATGAAGCCGATATTCAAGAGCGATATCAGCTTCCTCATCGACAGTCAGTAATCAATAAAGGCCTTAGGAAATCCGAACATAACGTCGAAGGAAGTCAGCCGCTGTCGTCGCGAGCTGAGAGCTCTCACTGAACAGCATAATATTACCCTGTGCTGGGTACCTGGACATTATGGAATAATAAGCCATGCAAAAATTGGTCCATATCGGTCCATAGTTATATACAGCCGATAGCCAATCACACAAAAGTTGGTCCATATCGCCAAAAATAATCTACCAAAATT
Organism: Haematobia irritans; assembly: GCF_050003625.1. NCBI lineage: Eukaryota > Metazoa > Arthropoda > Insecta > Diptera > Muscidae > Haematobia > Haematobia irritans. The sequence continues at coordinate 149,493,101 of NC_134400.1, read as the reverse complement.
TTATTTCTATAGAAAAAATTTTCAAAATTTTATTACCATAGAAAATTTTGTCAAAATTTTATTTCTATAGAAAATTTTGTCAAAATTTTATTTCTATAGAAAATTTTATGAAAATTTTATTTCTACAGAAAAATTTTCTCAAAATGTTATTTCTGTAGAAAATTTTGTCAAAATGTTATTTCTATGGAAAATTTTGTCAAAATTTTATTTCTATAGAAAATTTTGTCAAAATGTTATTTCTATAGAAAATTTTGTCAAAATTTTATTTCTATAGAAAATTTTGTCAAAATTTTATTTCTATAGAAAATGTTGTCAAAATTTTATTTCTATAGAAATTTTATCAAAATTTTATAACCGTAGAAAATTTTGTCAAAATTTTATTTCTATAGAAAATTTTATCAAACTGAATTATATACGTACACGCAAAGAAAAAAACGTTTGGAAAACGTGTACCGAAAACGTTTTTCTTTTGTTAGAGTTTTTTGAATTGCTTCGAAAATTTTAAATTTTTTTCACCAAAAAAATTCGTTTGTTACAAAATTTTTATTTTTTCAATAAAAAAAAAGTTATTTTTGAAACAGCAACACAGTCCATTTCGTTTATATCAAACACTGTTCTTTTCTGACTTTAGGTGGTTAGTGTGTTGGCTTACAAAGTGCATGGCCCGCGGTTCGATTCTCCGTCCAGGCGAAAGGTAAAAAAATTTTAAAAATTTATAAAATCGTATACTTTCTGCTACATTGTTGGTATTACAGGAAAAGGTGTTAAGAACTAAAAAAACTCGTGGATGTGAGAAAGTTGTGAGGAAAAATGCAATTAGCTAGAAAACAATGTTTTTTTGAGTTTGTCTTTATGAAATTGTTTTTACATCCTGGAAAAGTATAAACGTGTATCACCAAAAGTATATACTTTTCTTCTAAATACACTTCCTTATAAAAGCAAATGGGAAACGAACTTTGTTTGTCTAAAATTTCGTTTGGGAGGAAAGAATTATTTTTTTGCGTGTACTTAATCGGCCTTTTTTGTGTAATATATACCCCGTATGGACTAACTTACAATTTAGAAGACGGTGTTAAGAAGTTTTAAGATACCTTGCCATCGGCAAGTGTTACCGCAACCCAGGTAATACGATTGTGGATGACTAGAAACCACCTATTGTTACAATATTTATTGGAAACAATTTGGACATTTAAACCAGCCTGCATTGATATCAGACTAACATAAAACTAATTTTCTTTTTTTAAGTCGAAAATATACTAAAATATTTCATAAAAAGTACGAAATGGTTTCGCAGAGAGGACACAAGGTATTCATTAGAAGTACAAAATCTTTTAATGCAAATTTTTTTTATGAAAATTTTCTTTGGTTGTAAAACAATGACAGATTTCGTTCTTTTTTAGTAAAGACTTTAAATTCAATATATGGATGGAAGAAGCTTTCCTTTCTATACAGATGTATACCCAACATATATTCTTTTGAGCAAAAATATTTTGGAAGCAAGTACTCCGGTTAAAAAGAGATGAAGAGATGATGAAGAGAGAGAAAAATAAATAAAAGAATGCATTACCTCGATAGAATTTATATATTCTTCATTCCAAAAATATTTGTAGTTTTTACCTGTAAAGAAATTGAAAAAAAGTTCATATTAAAATTAATGGGCCTATAATATATTATTTAAACATAATTAGAAACAAGCCAGGATTAGTCAATTTAGGATGAATGTTAACAAATTTCGAATTTTATTTTTTTTTTTGTAATATATCAACAAAACTAAATTAATGTTAATTTAAAAATATAAACTATAGACTGAAAGACGGTTGGTTGTACAGCCGTTTCGGAATTACCACATTCCTCATCAGCATCCTCTACTTGCAGCAAAACTATCAACCAATTATCAGAATAAATTCGTGTAATTCACTAAACCCAAAGTGAACTACACTTGAACCTCTCGAAAAAGGTTTTTTGTATAGTCGGCTTTGCCTAAACAATTTTGCAAGGATATCTCTTTTCCTTTGCCAAAGTCAAATGATCGATTTAAGTGCAGTTGGCTGGGTTTGTTTTGAGCGTGCTTCCTCTATCTTCATACTTTTTGTTTTGTTATTGTTGGTTTATTCTTCAACTATTATTGTTGTTTTTGAGTTCAACTTATATATCTCAGTTAATTTGAAGATTCTTTCCTTTAATCAAACAAGTATATACGGCCGTAAGTTCGGCCAGGCCGTATCTTATGTACCCTCCACCATGGATTGCGTCGAAACCTGTACTAAAGGCGGTCATCCACAATTAAATTAGTTGGGTTGCGACCGATGGCAAGACATCTTAAAACTTCTTAACATCATCTTCAAAATTGTAGTTAGTCCAGGCGGGATATATAGTAAACAAAAGAAAGGTCGATTAAATACTTATATATTCAGTTCTTGACCGGTATATATAGGGAAGAAATAATTACGAACCGATATGAACTTTTGTGCGGTAATTATAGAGCCAGAATTGAAATTTGGGGGTCGCTTTATATGGGGGCTATATACAATTATGAACACGAGTCTACCAAAAATGGTAGATTTTTTACTGTTTGGTAGATTGGTAAAATTCTTAATGTTTTGGAAGTTCTTGCAAAATTTTCCTCTCCAACTATGAAATGCTTCATAAATTTTCTATAGAAATAACATTTTGAAATAAAAGAAGAAATAAGAAAAAAAAAATTTGACAAAATTTTCTATAGAAATAAATTTTTGACAAAGTTTTGTATAGAAATTATATTTTGACAAAATTTCGTAAAGACATAAAATGTTGACAAAATTTTCTATAGAAATAAAATTTTGGCAAAATTTTCTATAGAAATATAAAATTTTGACAAAATATTCTATAGAAATATAAAATTTTGATAAAATTTTCTACAAAAATTTGGTAGATTATTTTTGGCTCGAATGGCAATCGTGATTTTTGTATGATTGGGGATCGGTTTATATGGGGGCTATATATAATATAGATCGATACGGACCAATTTAGGCATGGTTGTTATCGGTCATACACTAGAGAAATGTACCACATTTCAACCGGATCGGATGAATTTTGCTCCTCAAAGAGGCTCCGGAGGTTAAATCTGGGGATCAGTTTATATAAGTGTTATATATAATTATGGACCAATTCTGACATGGGTGTTACAGACCACACTGAAAAAAGCATGCCCGGTTCCAAAGATTAAAGTAAAGACATACTTTAAAAATTTTGGCATTGATTCCTAGCCAAAGAAGCGGAGAATACAAGCAAGGATACATTTAAGACACAATTCACTTTTAAATTCTGGATTTGTGTACTTGCTTCTAGGAAGCAAATTTTTAATTTTTCGCTTTTTCAGCTTTTTTTCTTCATATGCTACCAAAGTCATTTACAAACGAGTTAACGACAACTCTATTTTCCAAATTCAGACTCGACTTCCAGTAGAAATTATGCTATGTTTCAAGTAAAAAAGGTCTTTAAAATAAAGTGTTCAAAAACATGTCCTTTTTTTAAACGATTTTTTTCTTTGTAGTCAAGATGCAAAAAGACAACAAATATAAAGACAATTCAATTAATTTTAAAGAAATTTTCTGTATCATTAGTCAAGTTGACCAAATATTTTTTATACCCTGCGCCACACTGTGGAACAGGGTATTATAAGTTAGTGCATATGTTTGCAACACCCAGAAGGAGACGAGATAGACACAAGGTGTCTTTGGCAAAAATGCTCAGGTTGTTCAGGTCCGTGAACACATTTTTGTAATCAAAGTCTAGGTCTCAGTTTTAGTCCAATCGACTTCAAATTTGGCACAAGGATGCGTTTTGGCTCAGAATAGAACCCTATTGATTTTGGAAGAAATCGGTTCAGATTTAGATATAGCTCCCATATATATTTCGCCCGATATGGACTTATATGGCCCCAGAAGCCAGAGTTTTACCCTAATTTGCTTAAAATTTTGCACAAGAAGAACAATTAGTACTATAGTCAAGTGTGCCAAATTTTATTGAAATCGGTTCAGATTTAGATATAGCTCCCATATAAATCTTTCGCCCGATATGGACTAATACGGTCCCAGAAGCCAGAGTTTTACCCCAATTTGGTTGAAATTTTGCACTAGGAGTACAATTAGTAGTGTACTCAAGTGTGCCAAGTTTTATTGAAATCGGCTCAAATTTAGATATAGCTCCCATATATATCGTTCGCCCGATTTACACTCATATGACCACAGAGGCCAATTTTTTTGCTCCGATTTAGTTGAAATTTTGCACAGGGAGTAGAATTAGCATTGTAACTATGCGTGCTAAATTTGGTTGAAATCGGTTCAAATTTAGATATAGCTCCCATGTATATGTTTTTCCGATTTCGACAAAAATGGTCAAAATACCAACATTTTCCTTGTAAAATCGCCAATGCTTAGTCGAAAAGTTGTAAAAATGACTCTAATTTTCCTAAACTTCTAATACATATATATCGAGCGATAAATCATAACTTAACTTTTGCTAAGTTTCCTTAAAATTGCTTCAGATTTAAATGTTTCCCATATTTTTTTACTAAAATTGTGTTCCACCCTAGTGCATTAGCCAACTTAAATTTTGAGTTTATAGGTTTTGTAAAAGTCTATCAAATTCTGCCCAAATCGAGTGATATTTAAATGTATGCATTTGGGACAAACCTTTATATATAGCACCCAACACATTTGAAGGATGTAATATTATATCGAAAATTTAGATCTACAAAGTGGTGCAGGGTATAATATAGTCGGCACCGCCCGACTTTAGACTTTCCTTACTTGTTTTTCATGTTATGATACCCATTTTTATGTCAAATCACTTCATTCAATTCATTTCATAAGGACAATACGATTTCATTGAAAAGTTTATCGACTGCGTCTTCTATGCTAAGCAAAATTTGCATTCGTATTTTGAAGACATGAAATCTTTGAACTCACGACAATATTTTTTTCAGTGCATACTACTAACACCACGTGCCAAATTTCAACAGAATCGGATGAAATTTGCTGCTCTTTGAGGCTCCGCAAGCCAAATCTGGGGATCGGTTTATATGGGGGCTATATATAATTATGGACCGATGTGGACCAATTTTTGCATGGTTGTTAGAGACCATATACCAGCATCATGTACCAAATTTCAGCCGGATCGGATGAAATATGCTTCTCTTAGAGGCTCCGCAAGACAAATCTGGGGATCGGTTTATATGGGGGCTATATATAAATATGGACCGATGTGGACCAATTTTTGCATGGTTTTTAGAGACCATATACCAACACCATGTACCTAATTTCAGCCAGATCGGATGAAGTATGCTTCTCTTAGAGGCTCCGCAAGCCAAATCTGGAGGTCCGTTTGTATGGGAGCTATATGTAAAAGTGATCCGATATGGCCAATTTGCAATACCATCCGACCTACACCAATACAACTACTTGTACCAAGTTTGAATCGATAGCTAGTTTCGTGCGGAAGTTAGCGTGATTTCAACAGACGGACGGACATGCTTGGATCGACTCAAAATTTCACCTCGACCCAGAATATATATACTTTATGTGGTCTTAGAGCAATATTTCGATGTGTTACAAACGGATTGACAAAGTAAATAAACCCCCCCCCCCCATCCTATGGTGGAGGGTATAAATTTTTTTTTTTACTTTAAGAGAAATTGGCCTTACTTCAAGGACATATGAATTTAACGGAGGGACGCAAATTTTAAATATTTCTGTCCAAAATTTAATGAAACAAATTTTTGATGCAAATATTAAAAACTTGTTTAAACTAAAATTTCATCACTTTAAACAAATTTGTCCTTAATATTGTGTAAATTGTGTGTCCTAAAATTTAGGTTGTACCAAAAGTGATTTGCAAAAAGTTGTTTATATCCCCAATTTGTTTGATCCGGAAGTAATGTAAGTTTTGTAACCATCTGCAATGATTTTTACATGGACTTGTTTGGAAGCTCTTTTTTGTTGGGAACAAAAAAGCAAGCCCAATTTCACATGCTATTTTTATCAAAACGAGCTTCCAAACATTTACTTTGCGTCCAATGAATTTTATATGGACTTGTCATAGGACGAACGTACGTACTCCTTTTTTGAATCATTTGCATTGCTTTAGAAGTTATGCCTTGGAAGTTCATTTGAAATTTCATTTGAATTTGAAAATTAAAAACAATAAAAAATGTTTGTGAAACAACTTCCAATTATTTTTTGCTGGGATATGTACACTCAAAACAATATTTTGTTAATGTGTAAGGATTGTCCACTAAGTACTTGCCCACAAAAAGTACTTCATGGAAACTCCCTATTTCACACGGGGGGCATAGAATTTCTACTTTAACAATTTTCTTCAGGCGGTGAGACTAAGTATATATCGATTTATATTGATAGCTTAATACTAAAATAAATTCAATATTCAATTATTTAAATTTATTCTCGGTATACTAAATTGCACAAACAAAGAGACAATTGTTTAAACTTCATCAAAATCATCATCAGTTTGAAGAACAAAGAATGATAGAAAAATAAACCAAATGCAAGAAACATTGTTAATAGCACCTTCAACAGCCACTTCCAGAACGTTTTCCTCGTCAATCCTTCTTAGTGACAATCGTTCATTAACATTCATTGTATTCATCAAGTTTCATCATCGATGAAAATGGAAAACGAAAAATGTCAATAAGTCCTGATAGAAACAAGGAAGTAAACTTGAAGTGAACACAAGCCATCAACTTCATATGAAAGGGAAGGAGAACTACTATATTTTAAGGCATTTCAATCAGTTCCCAATAAGTGTGACAGTGAACAAAATAGACAATTGACGTAAAATGATGATTTCGTTTATAAGAGATCATTTAACTGGGCAGTACTTTACAAAATTTTTGTAGAAATTTGTCACAGACACCATTAACCGTCTTTCCAATTACAGCAGCATATAAAGTCCTCGAAATTTACATTTATATTTTAAAATTCACCATACTTTTTATCCAAATTGCTTATATTGTCTCTGAAGATTTTTGTTCATTTAAGGAATATTCCCTTAAAGGTAACAAAACAAAACAAAATCTTTTTGTGTATCGTCATACCAATCGAGATAGAGTATGCAATGTAACTCATTATGTATTCCTGCAGCAATGAACACCAATAATACTATCACCACATTTAATCGGTTATGAATACCAAATTGATTGAATTGTTTTTTTTTTTTTTTTTTAATGCACAAATCCCAAATTGAATGGAGGATTACAAAAGAATAATACGGGGAACAAAAATTTGCTTATTTGCGTATTTTTTAGCATTTCGAGGATTTAGCTGAATTGAAAACTTCAAACGAACTGCATCGCTTTAATCTCACAAAAAGGACTCAGACAATGAAGAATTTGTTATTTGACACTGGACTAAACGTTTTTGTAATAACGAATTGGATTGACAATACACGCTAAGAAAAAAAAAACGTTTGGAAAACGTGTACCGAAACGTTTTTCTTTTGTTGGAGTTTTTGAATTTCTTCGAAAATTTTAAACTTTTATCACCAAAAAAATTCTTTTGTTACAAAATTTTTATTTTTTCAATAAAAAAAATAGTTTTGAACCAACAACACAGTCCATTTCGTTTATATCAAGCACTGTTGTTTTCTGACTTTAAGTCATTAATAATTTACAGTGTCATGGTAAAAATTCAATATAGTAGTATGTAATGTTGAATACCTTTTCGGAATCTTCCGAACATATCTGGAATATATGTAAAAAAAAAACGAAAGAAAACTGTTTGGTATTCGGTCGAAGCAGGGATCGAACCCAGGGCCCATGGTATGCAAGGCGGACGTAGCAACCACTGCTCCACGGTGCCCAACTAAATGTATGTTTCGGTTAAATAAAGTTTGTTTAATCGGCTCGTGGGCGCCGCAAGCTATGCTATATAAATATAACTTATATGTATAATTGTCTATTGATGACAATAACAGCTACATAACTCAGTGGATAGTGTGTTGCCTTCCAACTTGCATGGTCCGCGGTTCTATTCTCCGTCTAGGCGAAAGGTAAAATTTAAAAAAAATATAAAATCAAATAATTTCTTCCACATTGTTTGTATTACAGAAACAGGTTCTAAGAACTAACAAGTATATACCCTCCACCATGGATTGCGTAGAAACTTCTTCTAAACACTGCCGTCCACAATCGAATTACTTAAGTTGCGATAACGCTTGCCGATGGCAAGATATCTTAAAACCTCCTAACACCGTCTTCTAAATTGTATGTAAGGTCATACGTGGTATATATTAAATCAAAAAAGATCGATTAAATACGTATATAATTAAGTTTGACAAAATTTTCTATAGAAATAAAATTTTGAGAAAATTTTCTATAGAAAAAAAACTTTTCACAAAATTTACTATAGAAATAAAATTTTGACAAAGTTTTCTATAGAAATAAAGTTTTGACAAAATTTTCTATAGTAATGAAATTGTAACAAAATTTTCTATAGAAATAACATTTTAACAAAATTTTCTATAGAAATAAAATTTTGACAAAGTTTTCTATACACAGAAAAAATTTTCACGAAAATTTTTCCAAATAAAATCTTAATTGAGTTTTAAAAAATATTCAATTAAAAATTTAATTGATTCAACAAATTTTTTAATTGAAATAAAAATCAATCACACAAATTAATAGTATCAATTAAATATTTAATTGGATCAATTAATTTTTTAATTGACTGTCAATTAATTTTTTAATTGATACTATCATTTCTGTGATTGAATACATTTCAATTAAAAAATTAATTGGATCAATTAATTTCGTGATTGAATCAGAAAAAATTTTTTTTGTGTGTACACAGAAAAAAATATCACCAAAATATTTCCAATTAAAAAATTAATTGAAGTTGAAAATTTTTTCAATTAATAAATTAATTGATACAATTAACTTTTTAATCATGATAGAAAATGAAGTCAATGATTGAACATTTTAAAATTTTTAATTAAAAAATTAATTGATACAATTAACTTTTTAATCAAATTCGGAAGACTAATTCAGTTAAAAAAAGTGCTGATTCTTTTTTTTAATTTTTAATTAAAAATGTATTTCAAACAATCATTTGTTAATCCAAATAAAAACTCTAAGTCAATTCAGAAAGTAATTAAAAATAGTTATCTTTTTTAATTAATAAATTAATTGAGTTTTGCAATCAACATCAATTAAATTTTTAATTGAATCAATTAAAAAATTAATTGAAATTTGCTGAAAAAATCAATTAATTCTTTAATCAAGAATTTTTTCTATGCCCAATTAAAACTGTGATTGATACTATCATTTTCGTGATTGAAGACATTTCAATTAAAAAATTAATTGGATCAATTAATTTGGTGATTGAATCAGAAAAAATTTTTTTTGTGTGTAGAAATCAAATTTTGGTAGATTATTTTTGGATCGGGTGGCAACCATGATTATGAACCGATATGGACCAATTTTTGTGTGATTGGAGATCGGCTATATATAACTATAGACCAATATGGACCAATTTTGGTATGGTTGTTAGCGGCTATATACTAACACCACGTTCCAAATTTGAACCGGATCGGATGAATTTTGCTCCTCCAAGAGGCTGCGGAGTTCAAATCTGGAGAACGGTTAATATGGGGGCTATATATAATTATGGACCGATATAGACCAATTCTGGCACGGTTGTTAGAGACCATATACTAACACCATGTTCCAAATTACAACCGGATCGGATGAAATATGCTTCTCTTAGAGGCTCCGGAGGTCAAATCTGTAGAACGGTTTATATGGGGGCTATATATAATAATGGATCTATATGGACCAATTCTGGTACGGTGTTGGATACCATATACTAACATAACATCACGTACCAAATTTCAACCGAATCGGATGAATGTTGCTCCTCCAAGAGGCTCCGGAAGTCAAATCTGGAGAACGGTTTATATGGGGGCTATATATAATTATGGACTAACACCATATTCCAAATTGCAACGGGATTGGATGTTGTTATTGATGTATATTGTTATTGATGTAGATCGGATGGTATTGAAAACGGGCCATACCGAATAGTCTAGCTAGCACCCTAAAAATTGACATATGGAGCCTCGTGGAATGACAAATTTCATCCGAAATGGTTGAAAAATTCTTAAAATTTGTAAATTTTACCACAAATACGTCAATCTTGAATTTCTTAAGCCCTTTTTTGCAATTTTCAAAAATGCCTTTAGCGCCAATTTTTTCCTTCAAATTACAAAATTCAACACAAAAGTGAAAAAAATTATGTCTAAAAATTTCCGTGAATAGAATTGACTTCTGGAGCTTCCAGAATTGGCAAATATCATCCAATCTGGTTGAATTTTCTTAAAATTTGTAAATTTCCCACAAATACGACAATCTTAAATTACGTGTAGTGGTTTTTGCAATTTTCACAAATGTCTTTAGCGTCAATTTTTGTAAATTTGTTGGAAATCTTCACTCCAACGCTGCTAAAATGGAATTCCGAGATAAAGGCTTCTTGTTCCAAAACGGCCTGGGATGTGAAAATGTTGCTCTTTCACAACACCAAATACCTCAAAACTCCACCACAAAGCCCAGGTAACAACCCCGTTGAAAACCAGGATCTCATTTGGAATCGTGGATCAGACAAAACCAAATTTCATCTAAGACAACTCTTAAAAAAAGTGTTGCAGGAAGAATGGGACAAAATCTCTCAAGAAACGTATCGAAAATTGGTAGATTCAAGACTACTGGAAACCATTTGCGCTAACAAAGGGACCATACCAAAGGCCTGCACAAAGCTATTCGAAGTAATCGATGTTCTAGTGAAGGCAAACACTTCACGAATACTTCGATTAATGAATAGAACAGAAACACTGTAAATCGATTACTGTGTCAAGCATTGCAGAGTTATCACATTCAAAAGGAATCGTTGTGCAGTTCTTTTCAATGTTTAGGTTTTGTTGTAATCGTCACGATACGAGTAAAACATAACTTTTTTAGTGCACAGAAAAAAATATCACCGAAATATGTCCAATTAAAAAGTTAATTGAAGTTGAAAATGTTTTCAATTAATAAATTAATTGATACAATTAACTTTTTAATCATGATAGAAACATTAAGTCAATTAAGTCAATGATTCAAAATTTTAACACTTTTAATTTAAAAATTTATTGATACAATTAACTTTTTAATCAAATTCGGAAGACTAATTCAGTTAAACAAAGTGCTGATTTTTTTTAATTTTTAATTAAAAATATATTTCAAACAATCATTTGTTAATCCAAATAAAAACTCTAAGCCAATTCAGAAAGTAATTAAAAATAGTCCCCTTTTTTAATTAATAAATTAATTGAGTTTTGCAATCAACATCATTTAAAAAATTAATTGAAATTTGCTAAAAAAATTAATTAATTTTTTAATCAAGAATTTTTTCTATGCCCAATTAAAACTGTGATTGATACTGTCATTTTCGTGATTGAAGACATTTCAATTAAAGAATTAATTGGATCAATGAATTTGGTGATTGAATCAGAAAAAAAAATTGTGTGTGAAGATGGAATATTTTGCTTTAGCAAAGACGAAACTTCGTATGCGACACGAAGTAACTATCAACAGCAAAACAAACACAATCGTCGATTGGCAGAAGTCAGTGAATGCAGGAATAGAGTGTGTGTGTGCAGTGTTGCCAATATTTTTCTAGCTCAAGTTATGATGTTGACGTCCCCAAAAATCCCCAATTTAAACTTAAATTCCTCACAAAAATCCCCAATATATTCCTCACAAAAATCCCTCAATACAATTTTGACAAAATTTTCTATAGAAATAAATTTTTGTGAAAATTTTCTATAGAAATAAAAATTTTTACATAATTTTCTATAGAAATAAAATTTTGACAAAATTTTCTATAGAAGTAAAATTTTGTGAAAATTTTCTATAGAAATAAAATGTTGATAAAATTTTCTATAGAAATAAAGTTTTGACAATATTTTCTATAGAAATAAAATTTTGAAAAAATGTTCTAAAGAAATAAAATTTTGAGAAAGTTTTTTTATTTTTAATAATAATAAAATTTTGACAAAATTTTCTATATAGAAATAAAATTCTGACAAAATTTTCTAAAGAAATAAAATGTTGACAAATTTTTTCTGTAGAAATAAAATTGTGACAACATTTTTTATAGAAATAAAATTGTGACAAAATTTTCTATAGAAATGAAATTTTGACAAAATTTTCTATAGAAATGAAATTTTGACAAAATTTTCTATAGAAATAAAATTTTGTGAAAATTTTGTAAGAATTGAAATTTTCTATAGAAATAAAATTTTGTGAAAATTTTCTATAGAAATAAAATTTTGACAAAATTTTCTATATTGAAGTAAGACTTTGACAAAATTTTCTATAGAAATAAAATTTTGTGAAAATTTTCTATAAAAATAAAATTTTGACAAAATTTTATATAAAGGGTGATACGGTCAAAATTTGGTCAAGGGAAAACGCGTGTAAATCGGTGAAATCGTTTATTTAAAAAATCAAATTAAATTTATGTTTCAAGTTCAATTAGTATAAAATTCAGAAAAAATATTCAGTTAGGCTTTCGCTTTTCCAAATCCGAATTGCGGGCCTCACGCTTGACACCTGCCATCAGATTTTGTACATCCACCTTGTCCACCTTTGCCTTGAACTGCTGCTCGTCCTCAGCAGTTTTTTTGGTCTTCTTTAGGTTCCGCTTCACAATAGCCCAGTATTTCTCAATTGGGCGGAGCTCTGGCGTGTTGGGAGGGTTCTTGTCCTTGGGAACCACCTGCACGTTGTTGGCGGCGTACCACTCCATGGCCTTTTTACCGTAATGGCAAGATGCTAAATCCGGCCAAAACAGTACGGAACAATCGTGTTTCTTCAGGAAAGGCAGCAGACGTTTATTCAAACACTCTTTCACGTAAATTTCTTGGTTGACAGTCCCGGAAGCTATGAAAATGCTGCTTTTCAAGCCACAGGTACAGATGGCTTGCCAACCCAGATATTTCTTTGCGAACTTTGACAGTTTTATGTGCTTGAAAATATCTGCTACCTTTCCCCTTCCTTTTGCCGTATAAAACTCCTGTCCCGGAAGCTGCTGTTGGAGTCACTACCTTCTTGTAAGTCGATAGTCCGGCTCGTTTTTTGGCTCGATGCACGGTTGTAGACGATACACCCAGCTTATTTGCGGCATCTCGGAGAGAGAGGTTAGGGTTTCGCTTGAAACTACCGGCAACTCTCTTTGTCGTCTCAGCGGCTTCCGGTTTTCGATCTCCCCCCGATCCCGACTTCCTGGCTGTCGACAAACGTTCCCCAAACACTTTAATTACATTTGTAACGGTTGATTTGGCAACTTTTAGCGATTTTGCAAGCTTTGCGTGCGAGTAGCTCGGATTTTCGCGATGCGCGAGCAAAATTTTGATACGCTGCTCTTCTTGCTTGGACGGCATTTTGACAACTGAAGAGTGAATTCCAAAATCAAAATAGGAGCAACATTCTACACACACACACCTTCAAAATGAGGGGTGTTCAGGTTTTTTAAATGCAAAATTGAAAGAAATACGTCAAGTTTATATTGACCAAATTTTGACCGTATCACCCTTTAGAAAAAATTGTTATCGAAATTGAGAAATGGACAATGAAGTTACTACTCGAATTGTGTGGCGGGTGCTTGAAGTAATTGCTTGTGTATTCGTTGCAGAGGTTTGCACCATACTAAATACTCAGTGGACCAAAATACTGTCTCATACAATGTGATTACTGATGCGACGAATACTTTTGTGAGCATTTTTTTTAGTTTTTTGATTTAATGATTAGAATTAATACAATGAAATTAATTTCTTGATATTTTATTTACGTTTTGCTTTTATGTATGTCCATGAAAAAATAAAAATGTTAAACTGTTTACAAAAAAAGCCAACAAACGAATAATTTTGTGAGTCACTGTATCCCAGCAAAAAAAGCGTCGCCAAAAAAAGTAATGAAAATGTTCTTTTTGGATTCGGAAGTGGTGCAAAATTGACGCAGAAGCGATGAATTTAACATGGGCTTGTCATAGAACGGAAGTCCTCCATTTCAACAGCCGTTGCACTGAATTTGCATCACTTCTTTAGGTGTGATCCGAATTCAATGTTTTGGATGTGAATTAAAAAATTCTGCGATATTTTGTCAAATAAATAATTATAATAAATTTTTATAATTTTTAATGGATTCTAACGCTTGTCGGAAACGTTTGACCTCAAATATTTTCAAAATTTCACAAGATTTTCAGATTGGATTTAGCATTTTTGTCGAAAAAAATTAAATGATTTGTACCATTTTATGAATTCTTACTCTGTTTTTATCCTATTTGAAACAAAAAAAGTTAAAATTACCCATTAAAAGTATGAAAAAATCAAGTTATAAAGAATTGAATTAAAAGAACTTCCTGGGTAGTTAAAATAAAGAACATCATTGGGAGTGCATCTTCTGGAAGTGCTTTTAAAGTTGTTCCTTTGGAAGAACTTCCAAATTTTTTTGCTGGGATAGTGACCATGCTGTTTTAATTCGACCAAAATTCTTCATAACATTTTAGATGACATTTATATTATTTTTGTTAGAACTATGGTCACTGGGCGAACAAAATTGTTTAGAACATTTATCGTCGTAGAAATGAGCCCAATCATATTTCCTGACAATAATGTTTCTTCTCTTTGTTTGACGTTTTTAGGGGTTTTTCTATTTTTTTTAGTTTTTTGATTTAATGATTAGAATTAATACAATGAAATTAATTTCTTGATATTTTATTCACGTTTTGCTTTTATGTATGTCCATGGAAAAATAAAAATGTTAAACTGTTTACAAAAAAAGCCAACAAACGAATAATTTTGTAAGTCACTGTATCCCAGCAAAAAAAGCGTCGCCAAAAAAAGTAATGAAAATGTTCTTTTTGGATTCGGAAGTGGTGCAAAATTGACGCAGAAGCGATGAATTTAACATGGGCTTGTCATAGAACGGAAGTCCTCCATTTCAACAGCCGTTGTACTGAATTTGCATCACTTCTTTAGGTGTGATCCGAATTCAATGTTTTGGATGTGAATTAAAAAATTCTGCGATATTTTGTCAAATAAATAATTATAATAAATTTTTATAATTTTTAATGGATTCTAACGCTTGTCGGAAACGTTTGACCTCAAATATTTTCAAAATTTCACAAGATTTTCAGATTGGATTTAGCATTTTTTTCGAAAAAAATTAAATGATATGTACCATTTTATGAATTCTTACTCTGTTTTTATCCTATTTGAAACAAAAAAAGTTAAAATTACCCATTAAAAGTATGAAAAAATCAAGTTATAAAGAATTGAATTAAAAGAACTTCCTGGGTAGTTAAAATAAAGAACATCATTGGGAGTGCATCTTCTGGAAGTGCTTTTAAAGTTGTTCCTTTGGAAGAACTTCCAAATTTTTTTGCTGGGATAGTGACCATGCTGTTTTAATTCGACCAAAATTCTTCATAACATTTTACACGGTTGAAAGAGACTGTTTTTCATATGTTTGGCTATAAACATTATATGTTTGGAACACAAATTTTTAAACACAATATTTTTGAGTGCAAGCATATACTGTTCATAAACTAGCATAACATGTTTGGGACATATATGTTAATATGTTAGAACATATTATGTTTGGGACATAAAATGTTTGTAACTATAATATGCTTGAATGCAAACATATATTAATTTAGAAATAGCCTATAAACATATATGTGTTTAGTAGCTTGGAGCACTATTTAACAGGGAGCGATATTGAATTAAGTTGGTGGTTGTTGCTTGTTATTACAAAATTAACATTTTATTTTTCCTTAGGCAATTGATCAGCTACTTCTTTGATCCTTACAAACTGTGTGGTCCGCTGTTCGACTCCCCGTCCGGCAAAAGGTAAAATTAAAATAAAAAAAAAATCATAAAATTGAATAATTTCTTCTACAATGTTTGTATTACAGAAAAAGGTGGTAAGAACTAAAAAATCTCGTGGAAGTGAGAAAGGGGGATATACAATTGGGTAGAAACTAAATTTTGAGCATTCAGGTCGAAAACCTATGTTGTTAGCACCTATATTACCTGTTTATTTTCATAATTCATTATGATTGTAAATATATAAATAAATAAATAAAATTTTGAGCACAATATTGTTTGGGAGAATTTTTTTTAAGCATACAATATTTTTGGGTGCAAAATGCTTCCAAACATATTATATGTTCACATAATAACATATTGTTTTTTGGAAGACAACATTATTGAATTTGGATGCAAAAATACAAAATGTTTGGAAATTGAATACCCAAACATATATTGTTTAGACCAATATGCTTTCAAACATATTATATATTGGAAGAGATCAAACATATAAATGTTTGGGCAATAGCCAAAAATGTATATGCTTGAAGCAATATATGTTTGGGAGTATATGTTACAGAAGCGATTTTTTGTGAGCGTATAGATGACATTTATATTATTTTTGTTAGAACTATGGTCACTGGGCGAACAAAATTGTTTAGAACATTTATCGTCGTAGAAATGAGCCCAATCATATTTCCTGACAATAATGTTTCTTCTCTTTGTTTGACGTTTTTAGGGGTTTTTCTATTTTCAATGTATTCAAATATCTAAAGTACTCAAATAAATAATGAATAAAGCAAAAATGTGGAGTATGTACATACATTTGTAGAATAAAAGAAATCACTTTAATGAAATATTTTTGCATGACCAACCACCATTTAGAACTCTCTGCCGTACGTAATTTTCTTTTTATGTATTCACCTTCACAAAATATTTCACTTTTGCTTTTATATTTTATATTACAAATTCGAAACGCTACTTTATTCGATTTTAGCTTAATTCCTATCACGTATCACACATCACTATAACTAACAATAAAAATGTTTCTTTATTGATACTTTATTTGGTAGCTAATTTACTCTCGAATTTTCTTTTTGTTACTATTTCCTTTCTTATGATATATTATAACCGCAGAAATAGATAAATTTTCGAAAAGTAACCACGATTATGGACCAGTGGATTGTAATGGTTAGTGCTTTGCATTCACAGAAGCATTTTTTATTATATTCTTCCAAATTCGCATTTATTTTCGTTACTTCGTTCTCTTTTCGTTTTGGTTTTAACACAATGGAAAAAGCCTTATTTTCTGTTCTATGCTATGTATGCGGCTTTCGTTGTTGGTGTTATTGTTGTTAGTACAATGATGAATTTTCAATTTAGAACCATTTCGTTTCGCATTTTGTTTAAGACTAAATATGTTTTGTTTGCTTTGATTTTATTATGGTACCTTGTTTTCTGATTCTGCTTCTTCTTCTTTGTCCACACAGTTTTCTTTGTCGACTTCTATAAATTCACCTTCATCCTACTCAATGTTACATTTACCAACAACAATTCGACAATTACTTGGGGTTTTTGTTTTGTTGTTGTTACTGTATTGCATCCAAAAGAGAGGCTTTACAATTCCCCACTTACGAAACTAAACCCACTCTCACTACACTACAATGCACCTCGAATGCATGTCTATACGTGTTGTTGTTTGTGTGTGGGGGTACAATGAGTGTTAAAGCTATGATTTGAAGTCAAGCATAGAATAAACTGCTTAAAGAATGAAAGGAAACATGAGAGTGCAGCATTGTAATTCGAAGAGACTGACAGATATTTGGATGAAAGAGAGATTGGATTCATTTGTAGCCTTCACCGAAAATAGAGAGTTTTGATTTACGAAAGTACAAGGAGTTATAAACACGATTGCCACTGTTGGTAGAATTCTACCAAAAATGATAATTTTTTTACTGTTTGGTAGATTGGAAGAATTCTTGCATAATATTTTTCACAAACTAAAAGAAACTTTAAAATTTTTTTTATAAAACTATAATGTTTACCAAGATTTCTATTGAAATAAAATTTTGACAACATTTTTATAGAAATAAAAATTTTGATAAACTTTTCTAAGAAATAAAATTTTGAGAAAATTTTCCATAGAAATAAAATTTTGACAAAGTTTTCTATAGAAATAAGATTTTGATAAAATTCTCTATAGAAATAAAATTTCTATAGAAATAAAATGTTTACCAAAATTTCTATAGAAATAAAATGTTGACAACATTTTCTATAGAAATAAAATTTTGACAAAATTTTCTATATAAATAAAATGTTGACAAAATTTTCTATAGAAATAAAATTTTAACAAAATTTTCTATAGAAATAAAATGTTGACAAAATTTTCTATATTAAAAAAAAGTGATGGATTTTTTTTTTTTATTTTGAATTAAAAATATATTTCAAACAATCCATATCTTGATCAAACTAAAAACACTAACGGTCATTTTCATGTACCTCCGTTAGGCTTTAACTGCCAGTTAACAGAAAGAAAAATATAAATATCTTTTCTCCGGTTAACTTTAACTGAAAAATTTACAGCAATGAAGTTCCTAACTGGCAAATTAAATATTTACTAGAGGTGTGCACGTGACACGAAATTGTCGTGACTCACGAAAATTTTCGTGATTCGTGCGTGAGTCACGTCCATGACAACAGCGTGAGTGTGCGTGAGCGTGAGCGTGATTAACAAACCAAAATGTCGTGCGTGAGCGTGAGTCACGAAAATTATATCTTCGTGAGTGTGCGTGAGTAATGAATTACACTCACGAAAATATTCCTGCTCACCAACATAAAACGCTTAAGAGTTAAATTCAATTACAATTCTAGTGACACCTGGGATGTTAAGAGTTTAATAACACTCTCGATTTTAATAATGCTCATGTTTTCAGTCACTTCGGTAAGGTAAATTAATCATAAAATTATTCGTGAGTCACGATGTTTTCGTGCGTGAGTGTGCGTGAGTCCTACCAAACAATATCGTGCGTGAGTGTGTGTGAGTATGATTTTTCAGTCGTGAATGTGCGTGAGTAAACTATTACTCACGTGCACACCTCTAATATACACTCAAAAAAAAAGTGAACTCTCTATTTCACTAAAGCCAATTTAACTTTATTTTAGCTCATGGAATTATTATGTTTGGAGAAAGTTTCCTTTACTCTAATAATTTTTTGTGCATGTAAGTTAAATTAACTAAAACCGAGGAAAAAAATATACTCAAATGAAGCATAAAGATGAACTAAATTCGTGTCTTCCACAAAATAGTTCAGAATTTCTTTAAATTTGTAAATTTTGCCATAAAAGCGTCCATCATGAACTTCGTATGTCACTAAAGACATTCTTGCAATTTTGAACTCCAATTTTTTCCTTCAAACTACAAAATTTTCTTTAACGAGTGAAAAAACTTTGTTGTATCTAATAAATTTTCTTGAATTTGTCGAAAAATATTTACTTATTTTTATGACATCGGCGTGATGCCAACGCTTGTAATACTGTTTAGTTAAAATTTTCTAAAAAATATTGAAAATTTTCTAAAATTAGCCGAAAGTTTTCTTCCTGGTGGGTTCACTGTTTTTTCAGTGTATACGCAAGATGATACATAGTATAGATGTACACGTGAGTAATATTTTACTCACGCACTCTCACAACGGAAAAATCTTACTCACGCACATTCACGCACGATATTGTTAGAAAGGGTTCAAATGTCGTGACTCACGAAAAATGCCATGACTCACGAAAAATATCGTAACTCACGAATAATTGTATGAGTTATTTACCTTAGGAACGTGCCTGAAAAGATGAGTATGTTATGATTAAAATCGAGGGCGTTATTATACTCTTAATATCTCAGGTATCATTAAAATTGTAAATGAATTCAACTCGTAAGCGTTTTATGTACATGGGCTGGATTATTTTCGTGAGCGTATTTTTCCGAAATTCGTTACTCACGCACACTCACGAGGAAATTATTTTCGTGACTGACGCTCACGCATGACATTTGGTTTGTTAGTCACATTCACGCATACTCACGATGTTGCCATCAGCGTGACTCACGACCCACGGGTGTGTCACGTACACACCTCTAGCAAAAAGCAGGGTTTAAAAGTTCGTTAGCTAAGGTAGCACTAACGGAGCTCCATGAAAATGGGTGTAAGTCAGATAAGAAAGTAATTGAAAATAGTTATGTTTTTAATTAAAATATAAATTGTGTTTTGCAATCACCATCAATTAAATTTATAACTGAATCATTAAAAAAATTAATTGAAATTTGCTAATGAAATCCATTAATATTTTAATTAAGTATTTTTTATGCCTAATTAAAATGTCATTTTCGTGGCTGAAGACATAGCAATTGAAAAATAAATTGGTTCAATTAATTTCGTGATTGAATCAGAAAAAAATTGTGTGTGTACTGACACTGTACATTGCAATATTATTACCTACATCAAAACAGCTATTTGTGGTAAGTTTCAAGTCGATAGCGTGATTTAAACGGACTGACGGACATCGCTATATCGACTCCGAATTTCACGACGACTTTAGGTGGCAGCCCGATGTATCAGGCTCACTTAGACTATTGAGTCCATTGTGATACCACAGTGGTGAACTTCTCTCTTATCACTGAGTGCTGCCCTATTCCATGTGAAGCTCAATGACAATGGACTTCCTTTTTATAGTCGGGTCCATGGGGCGTTCCACATTGCATTGAAACCACTTAGAGAAGCTTTGAAACACTCAGAAATGTCACCAGCATTACTGAGGTGGGATAATCCACCGCTGAAAAACTTTTTGGTGTTCGGTCGAAGCAGGAATCGAACCCACGACCTTGTGTATACAAGGCGGGCATGCTCCCAGCATGCACCACGGTGGCTCCCACGACTTTAGGAGGTCTGAGACCAACATTTCCATGTGGAATGACAAAGTCAGGAAATCCCTCCTCCAATGTATTGACTCTTACTAGATAGAAAAAAACGGTTGTTTTGAAAATTGGGCGAAAAATCACCGATTCCACCGGACCACCTAAAATGGGATTTTCAACAAAACAGACAAAAATAAAACAATAAAGATAAACCAGTCGACCGGTTTTTGTGTACCGGTTTTGATCCCTCTACCTCCAACGAGTTATGTTTGACCTTCCGAAAAAAATTCTTTTAAGGCAAACGGTTTCGTTTCAGCGAAAAAATCTATATCTATACAATATAAGTTCCCTGATATTCTTTTTACAGTCAACGTAAATATTTGAGCGCGTTTATATGTTGCTTTTAATACCCCCACATATTATACCAATTGATTTTTATTCCATTCTAATTTAAAAATATATTAAAATAATTATAAAAAAACTTACTATGGAGTTACGGTGGGCACCTGATTAACTAACTCGTCAACAAAGTAACGGCAATAGATTTACACCAAATTAGCATTTTATACAAAAAGTGATTGGTCTTATTTGGTATTCTTTGGATTAAATAAGAAAAGAATAGAACATACACCCAAAAAAAAAGTAGACTTGTATCAAAAGTTTTTGGCGTTCGTTTAAAGATGATAATATTAATGACGAACCAAAGACGTTGTGACTCTTTAATAACGGCATTTGATTTTTTCCCAACGTTCCCTTATACAAATTTCGAATAAATTGGAATTTTAATGGCAAATGCAGTTTTGAACCTCGTCACTATACCGCACCCAACTTAGTTTTGGCTTAGTAACATGGTTGCCACTCGAGCCAAAACTAATGTACCAAAATTTGGAAGAAAATTTACCAAAATAAAAAAATCTTATTTAAACAACATTTCTACAGAAAATGTTGTCAAAATGTTATTTCAATAGAAAATGTTGTCAACATTTTATTTCTATAGAAAATGTTGTCAAAATGTTGTTTCTATAGAAAATGTTGTCAAAATTTTGTTTCTATAGGAAATTTTGTCAAAATTTTATTTCTATAGAAAATGTTGTCAAAATTTTATTTCCAAAGAAAATGTTGTCAAAAATTGCATTTCTATAGAAAATTTTCTCAAAATTTTATATCGATAGAAAATTTTGTCAAAAATTAATTTCGATAGAAAATTCTGTCAAAATTTTATTTCGATAGAAAATTCTGTCAAAATTCAATTGTCAAAATTTTATTTCTCTAGAAAATACTGTCAAAATTTTATTTCGATAGAAAATTCTTTCATAATTTTATTTCCATAGAAAATGTTGTCAAAATTGAATTTCTATAGAAAATTTTGTCAAAATTTTATTTCTATAGAAAATTTTGTCAAAAATTTATTTCGATAGAAAATTTTGTCAAAATTTTATTTCGATAGAAAATGCAGTCAAAATTCAATTGCTATAGAAAATGTTGTCAAATTTTTATTGCTATGGAAAATGTTGTCAAAATTTTATTTGGATACAAAATTCTTTCAAGATTTTATTTCCATAGAAAATGTTGTCAAAATTTTATTTCTATAGAAAATGTCAAAATTTTATTTCTATAGGAAACTTTGTCAAAATTTTATTTCATAGAAAATTTTGTCAAAAATTTATTTCAATAGAAAATTTTGTCAATATTTTATTTCTATAGGAAATTTTGTCAAAATTTTATTTCTATAGGAAAATTTGTCAAAATTCAATTGCTATAGAAAATGCTGTCAAAATTTTATTTCTATAGATTTTTAAAAATTTTATTTCTATAGAAAATTTTATTTCTTTCAAAAATTTGCGAAGAGGAATATTTAAGCTACTTGAAATTTGGTACATGGTGTTTGTACATGGTCTCTCACAACCGTGCAAAATTTGGTCCAAATAGGTCCATAATTATATATAGCCCCCATATAAAGCGATCCCCAAATTTGGCTTGCGGAGCCTCTAAGAGAAGCAAATTTCATCCGATCCGGCTGAAATTTGGTACATGGTGTAAGTAAATGGTCTCTAACAACTGTGCAAAAATTGGTCCATATCGGTCCATAATTAACATATATATAGCCCCCATATAAACCGATCCGCAGATTTGTCCTCCGGAGCCTTTTGGAGGAGCAAAACTCATCCGATCCGGTTGAAATTTGGAACGTGGTGTTAGTATATGGCAGCTAATAACCATGCCAAAATTGGTCCATATCGGTCTATAGTTATATATAGCCGATCCCCAATCACACAAAAATTG
This sequence comes from Haematobia irritans, assembly GCF_050003625.1. Lineage (NCBI taxonomy): Eukaryota > Metazoa > Arthropoda > Insecta > Diptera > Muscidae > Haematobia > Haematobia irritans. The sequence goes on along the minus strand of NC_134400.1, from coordinate 149,470,018 downwards.
GTCCATATCGGTTCACAATCATGGCTGCCACTCGAACCAAAATGTTATTTCTATAGAAAATTTTGTCAAAATTTTATTTCTATAGAAAATTTTGTCAAATTTTTATGTCTATAGAACATTTTGTCAAACTTTTATTTCTATAGAAAATTTTGTCAAAATTTTATTTGTATAAAAATTTTTTTGAAAATTTTATTTCTATAGGAAATTTTGTGAAAATTTTATTTCTATAGAAAATTTTATTTCTATAGAAAATTTTGTCAAAATTTTATTTCTATAGAAAATTTTGTCAAAATTTTATTTCGATAGAAAATTCTGTCAAAATTTTATTTCGATAGAAAATTCTGTCGAAATTTTATTTTTATAAATTTTTAAAAATTGTATTTCTATAGAAAATTTTATTTCTTTCAAAAATTTGCGAAGAGGAATATTTAAGCTACTTGTTTGTGTTTCGCTAAGTTTTTGCTGCGAATTTCAAATTCGATTTTATCTTCACACACATCAAAAGTCAAATTGTCGATTTTTTAGATTAAAAAAGTCGGCTGTTTTTGACAAAATAAATGGATTAGTCGAATTTGCGATTTTCATCTTTTATATCGCTATTGAAACTCCCGGGAAGTTAGTCCAACCAATATACCATACCTACACTGTCTCAAACAATTATCCGTACACCAAACTGTTGAAAATATATTTTACCGTATATTTTACCGTCCGACTTATAGCTCTGGAGTTGCATAGCACACTTTGGTATACCAATCATTATAAATATCACCACTACGGCTAAATGGATATCTATAGTACTCCACTGCCCTACTGTACTGTCAATAAAATCAGATCATCAAATCAATAAAGTATGTGGCATATTCCAACAACAAAGGCCATTTTGGAATTTTATTGCCTTTTTGTACAGATTAAATATATTAAATTCTTTGAACTAATTGTTTTCATTGATTCGCAAATTTTTTTTCCCACACCAAATATAATTTTCCTGTATAAAACGAGCAATTAAAATATCTTTATTTGTTTCAAAAAAAATATTTTCCTGTGTATATTATAATGTGTATAGCTTGTGACATTTTAAGATCCCCGTACCACTACCGCTAGCTCCATTCCATTCAATGTTCAAGTTCATTTGGTAGCCGCCGATAATTAGAGAGCTCATTAACTTAATTAATCAAATGGCAGACAAAAAAAATTTTCTTAGTCCGGTGTTTTCCCCGGTCTTTTTATGTAAACTTACGACGATAAGCAGGCGTAAAGACAGACGTTTAAAAATTAAGACGAACGGATGCCATGGAGACACTCAAGTGTATTTACCTGATTTACATTCTGTTCTGCCGCCATTGTGACCGGCTGTTAGTATGCTGGCCATACTGCTCCAATTGCCACTACCAATACGTCAATATTATGGCAGAGACTAAAAAGCCCTGATAGTAGAGACAACCGGTTTACCGATCTCCTATGATGCAGTGCGTTGGAGTTTATTTTGACTTTTTAATCGCTAAGCTTTGGCAAACTCGTCAATGGTCATTGGACGCGACAATAACCATTTTGTTGAGCGTAGGTCGAGAACTTACTTGAGATTGTGACAGACATAAACGCAAAACGCCATGGCTTTATTTGGGTTTGCACTATTTTGCATGATTAGTGTTGCACTGAAAAAATGAGTTCCTACCAAAAAATTGTGTAATCTAAATTTTAGGACACAAAGGATGCAGTCGAAAAGGGATGCGTAGTGGAATAATGTAGCGACCAATCTTAGATTTGAAACAGGAGACCCTTGGACCATCCTAATCCGAGGACATTGTCACATTTTTTGAAAGCAGTGCCAAGTCAACATCTTGGAGTTAGCCATTCCACGATTCAGGGAAGACAAGATACACCTTCACTTCATAGGGCACAGGTTCAGCGTTCATAACAGCAAGCCTACCAGAAACTTCGATTAGGATTTATTAGAATAATACACAAACTATTCCAAACTATGCCAACTTTTCCTCTAAGTGGTATTTAAATTTTCTATAGAAATTATATGTAGACAAAGTTTTTTATAGAAGTAAAATTTTGACAAAATTTTCTATAGAAAATTTTAACTAAATTTTCTATAGAAATAAAATTCTGACAAAATGTTCTTGAAATAAAATTTTGACAATATTTTCTACAGAAATAAAATGTAGACAACATTTTCTATAGAAATTAAATGTAGACAAAATTTTCTATAGAAATAACATTTTCACAAAATTTTCTATAGAAATAACATTTTGACAAAATTTTCTATAGAAATAAAATTGTGACAAAATTTTCTATAGAAATAAAATTTTAGCAAAATTTTCTTGAAATAAAATTTAGACAAAATTTTCTATTGAAATAAAATGTATACAACATTTTCTATATATATTTTGACAAAATTTCTACAGCAATAAAATTTAGACAAAATTTTCTAAAGAAATAAAATTTTCACAAAATTTTCTATAGAAATAAAATTTTCACAAAATTATCTATAGAAATAAACTGTAGACTAAATATTCTATAGAAATAAAATTTTGACAAAATTTTCTATAGAAACAAAATTTTGACAAAATTTTCTATAGAAAAAAAATTTTGAAAAAATTTCCACAAAAATAAAATTTTGAAAAAAAAAATCTATAGAAATAAAAATTTGACAATATCAATTTTCTATAGTAATTAAATTTTAACAAAATTTTCCACAGAAGTAAAATTTTGAAAAAATTTCTATAGAAATTTAATTTTGACTCAATTTATTTCCTATAGTAATAAAATTTTGAAAAAATAAATTTCTGACAAAATGTTCTTGATATAAAATTTAGACAAACTTTTCTATAGAAATAAAATGTACAAAAAAATTTCTATAGAAATAAAATGTTCACAAAATTTTCTATAGAAATAAAATTTTGACAAAATTATCTATAGAAATAAACTGTAGACTAAATATTCTATAGAAATAAAATTTTGATAAAATTTTCTATAGAAACAAAATTTTGACAAAATTTTCTATAGAAATAAAATTTCCACAAAAATAAAATTTTGAAAAAAAAATCTATAGAAATAAAAATTTGACAAAATCAATTTTCTATAGTAATAAAATTTTGACAAAATTTTCCACAGAAGTAAAATTTTGAAAAAATTTCTATAGAAATTTAATTTTGACTAAATTAATTTCCTATAGTAATAAAATTTTGAAAAAATAAATTTCTGACAAAATGTTCTTGATATAAAATTTAGACAAACTTTTCTATAGAAATAAAATGTACAAAAAAATTTCTATAGAAATAAAATGTTCACAAAATTTTCTATAGAAATAAAATTTTGACAAAATTATCTATAGAAATAAACTGTAGACTAAATATTCTATAGAAATAAAATTTTGATAAAATTTTCTATAGAAACAAAATTTTGACAAAATTTTCTATAGAAATAAAATTTCCACAAAAATAAAATTTTGAAAAAAAAATCTATAGAAATAAAAATTTGACAAAATCAATTTTCTATAGTAATAAAATTTTGACAAAATTTTCCACAGAAGTAAAATTTTGAAAAAATTTCTATAGAAATTTAATTTTGACTAAATTAATTTCCTATAGTAATAAAATTTTGAAAAAATAAAATTCTGACAAAATGTTCTTGATATAAAATTTAGACAAACTTTTCTATAGAAATAAAATGTACAAAAAATTTTCTATAGAAATAAAATTTTCACAAAATTTTCTATAGAAATAAAATTTTGACAAAATTATCTATAGAAATAAACTGTAGACTAAATATTCTATAGAAATAAAATTTTGACAAAATTTTCTATAGAAACAAAATTTTGACAAAATTTTCTATAGAAATAAAATTTCCACAAAAATAAAATTTTGAAAAAAAAAATATAGAAATAAAAATTTGACAAAATCAATTTTCTATAGTAATAAAATTTTGACAAAATTTTCCACAGAAGTAAAATTTTGAAAAAATTTCTATAGAAATTTAATTTTGACTAAATTAATTTCCTATAGTAATAAAATTTTGAAAAAATAAAATTCTGACAAAATGTTCTTGATATAAAATTTTGACAAACTTTTCTATAGAAATAAAATGTACAAAAAATTTTCTATAGAAATAAAATTTTCACAAAATTTTCTATAGAAATAAAATTTTGACAAAATTTTCTATAAAAATAAAATTTTGACAAAATTTTATATAGAAATAAAATTTTGACAAAATTTTATATAGAAATAAAATTTTGACAAAATTTTCTATAGAAATAAAATTTTGGCAAAATTTTCTTGAAATAAAATTGAGACAAAATTTTCTATTGAAATACAATGCATACAACATTTTCTATATATATTTTGAAAAAATTTCTATAGTAATAAAATGTAGACAAAATTTTCTATAGAAATAAACTGTAGACAAAATGTTCTATAGAAATAAAATTGTGACATAATTTTCTACAGAAATAAAATTTTGAAAAAATGTTCTACAGAAATAAAATTTCGAAAAAAAAAATCTATAGAAATAAAATTTTGACAAAATTAAATTTCTATAATAATAAAATTTAGACAAAATTTTCCGCAGAAGTAAATTTTTGAAAAAATTTCTATAGAAATTAAATTTTGACAATATTTATTTCCTATAGTAATAAAATTTTGACAAAATTTTCTATAGAAATAAAATTTTGAAAAAGTGTTCTACAGAAATAAAAGTTTGACAAAATTTTCTAAAGAATAAAATTTAGACAAAATTTTCTATAGAAGTAAAATTTTGAAAAAATTTCCACAGAAGTAAAATTTTGAAAAAATTGTCTGTAGAAATCAAATTTTGACAAAATTTTCTATAGAAATAAAATATAGAATAAAATCGCTTCTGTAACATATACTCCTAAACATATTTTGCTTCAAGCATATAAAATTTAGACAAAATTTTCTATAGAAGTAAAATTTTGAAAAAATTTCCACAGAAGTAAAATTTTGAAAAAATTGTCTGTAGAAATCAAATTTTGACAAAATTTTCTATAGAAATAAAATATAGAATAAAATCGCTTCTGTAACATATACTCCTAAACATATTTTGCTTCAAGCATATACATTTTTGGGTATTGCCCAAACATTTATAAGTTTGATCTCTACCAATATATAATATGTTTGAAAGCATATTGGTCTAAACAATATATGTTTGGGTAGTCTAAGTTCCAAACATTTTGTATTTTTGCATCCAAATTCAATAATGTTGTCTTCCAAAAAACAATATGTTATTATGTGAACATATAATATGTTTGGAAGCATTTTGCACCCAAAAATATTGTATGCTTAAAAAAAATTCTCCCAAACAATATTGTGCTCAAAATTTTATTTATTTATTTATATATTTACAATCATAATGAATTATGAAAATAAACAGGTAATATAGGTGCTAACAACATAGGTTTTCGACCTGAATGCTCAAAATTTTGTTTCTGCCCAATTGTATATTCCCCCACATCTTTCTCACTTCCACGAGATTTTTTAGTTCTTAGCACCTTTTTCTGTAATACAAACATTGTAGAAGAAATTATTCAATTTTATGATTTTTTTTTATTTTAATTTTACCTTTTGCCGGACGGGGATTCGAACAGCGGACCACACAGTTTGCAAGGATCAAAGAAGTAGCTGATCAATTGCCCAAGGAAAAATAAAATGTTAATTTTGTAATAACAAGCAACAACCACCAACTTAATTCAATATCGCTCCCTGTTAAATAGCGCTCCAAGCTACTAAACACATATATGTTTATAGGCTATTTCTAAATTAATATATGTTTGCATCCAAGCATATTATATTTACAAACATTTTATGTCCCAAACATAATATGTTCTAACATATTAACATATATGTCCCAAACATGTTATGCTAGTTTATGAACATTATATGCTTGCACTCAAAAATATTGTGTTTAAAAATTTGTGTTCCAAACATATAATGTTTATATCCAAACATATGAAAAACAGTCTTTTTCATCCGTGTAGCTTACCACTGAAAACTGGTCAATTGTCGTATAGCAGTCTACAAGGTTTTTTGAGAAACCTTCTTTCTACGCATAGCTGATCAGAAATTGCAGTAGGATGTACAGATGACTTAAAGAGGCTCTCGATTGGTATAGCTTGCGGTAAAAAACTGGGCTTACGACTAGTCGACCTCTAGACAAAGCTATCAAACTTTTTTACATTTGAAAACGTGGAAAATTGCAATCTCGCATTAAGCCAAAAATGTTTATTAGTTTATTAGGAATGTGTTTAGTGTTTTTTTTTTTTCACTTCAATACCATCTATTAGCTAAACTACGAGAGTAGCTTAACCAAAAGAAAAATCAGATTTTTCAAATCGATTAGGACAAAACCCATTCGAATGTTAGATGAAAGACCGAAACTTTTGCTCATGAGCAATATCTATTTGCATCGAAACGATCAACCAATTATCAGATTAATATATTTATTTAGAATATGAGTTTCCTTACCTTATTGTTCATTGTAAGCAATTCAACAAGACATTGGTCTTTGTATACTCAGTATAAAGAGTAAATTAAAAGCAAGCTCCTCGGATACCAACTAATTTAGACTAAATTCGCGACGTAAATGTTAAAATAACCCGAAATTTTATTATAAAAAAAACATAAACAATTTATAGTTTTAAAAATGTATGTAAATGTAAACTTCAAAATTTGATGTCTTCGAACAATTCAAAGGAAATAAAAAGAAATAAAGCTAAATTCTGGTGTAGCCACACCCTCAAAAAAAATCGCTTCTTTAACATATGTTCCAAACATATTTTGCAGGAAGCACATATATTATGGGATACTGCCGAAACATTAATATGTTTGTTTTATGTGAACATATTATATGTTTGGAAGCATTTTGAGCCCAAAAAATAACATTTGTATCTATACTTAATTTTTATAATGAAACTTCGAAATGTGGGTTATTAAAGATTTATAGTCAATAACAGTGCTTGATATAAACGAAATTGACTGATTTTTGGATAAAATATTATTTTTTTTTTTTTGCAAAAATAACAATTTTGTAACAAAAAACTGGCGTGAACAGTTTTTTACTAGCATTTAACACCATCGCTCTAAAATGCCTTTTATTTTTCTTTAATAATTAATTTTAAAGAAAATAAACTTTTTAAATTGTTTTAGCTGCAAAACTCGAACTTAATGCCCGCTTTTATATTTGAAGGTGTCCGTCAACTCCTCGTGGACTACTTATTAATAAAGAGGAACTAAACTTTGTTTTTATACATTTTACTGTGTAATTTTTCACTATTTCCTCCTTATTTCATTTTACTGTCCCAACTCTAAAAAGAGTATTGTGCCCTTTTGTTATTTTTATGAAGACCCCTGATTTATTTTAACGAACCAAGAAAAAAATTGTGTCTATAATGCCAAAATGATAAACAAAACACATGTCCACACATACATAAAATGCTGCTCTCAAGGCGAAAACATATGCTGTTTGTTTTTCAAATGTCTATTCTCTTGGTTCCGAATGTCTATTCTCTTTATTCAAATTAAATAATATTTAGACTTAAGCATATCAAATTTTTGGCCTTATCATAAAACAGTTTTCCAAAACAACATACAAGCGGTTTCACAGAAATTATTCTCTTTTGATTCTTTCGCTGTGTTATGTTGATATCTTTCGTCAACTCTCCTGGTTTCCATCTCTATTTCTTTCTCTATACTCTCTCTGACGCTTTGAATAAAATATCACAACATATGTATGTTTAATTGAAATTTGTAAATTTATATATGTTTGCATTCACACATATGATTTTTATGAAACATTCATGCCCCAAACATAATATATTCTAACATATTAATATAGATGTCCCAAACATTTAGTGTTAGTTTAGGAACATTACATGTTTGCACTTAAATATATTGTGTTTTAAAATTGTGCGCGAAACACATTTTGTTTATATCGGAACATATGAAAAACATATTTTTCTAACAGTGCAACTAAAAACAAATTACAGTCAAAGTCGGTTAAAACAAACTCGCAGATATCGAGAGCTGTAGTTCGTTATATCCGTAGATCGTCATAACTGTAATAAAGAACCCAAAGAATAATGATGCACAGGTTTCTTGAAACCATTGGTGGAGCTAGAAAATTTATCTGGGATGGCTATTCCCCCAAGGAAATTTTGACATTTTCGACTCAAAAATTTAAAAAGAAAAATTTGGAGTGATAAGTAAAACTATCGTGTGAGTAATTTAAGGAGAAATTATCCAAAAAATGTACGAAGATGAGCAAAGGCAAGATCCTTTGTGCAATTAGCATTATCATTTGTACGTTAAAAAAAAAAATCTCTGAACCAACCACAAAAGAAAATTTTAACTAAACGTTATTACAAATCCCGCTATCACGCCAATATGATAAAATAAGTAACTATTTTTATTGGACATAATTATTTACTTGTTTTGGACTTATCGTAGTTTGAAAGGAAAAATTGGAGTTCACAATTGCAAAAAATGCCGAAGTTCAAGATGTGATCTTATTTTGTAAAATTTAGAAAAAATCGGAGTTATGTATATATGCTTTATTTGTGTAGAATTTTCCACCTTTGCTAATTAATTTTGCTAACGTACACAAAAAATTATTAAAGACAACGAAACTTTCTCATATTGGAGTATTAAGTTCAAGTTTAGCAACTAGTTGTGACAAATAAAAATTAAAAATAATATTATTTGACACAAAATTTTTGAGATATTCAAATTGCTTTAAATTGATGATAGAAAACCTTCTGTACCAAGGCAGATTTAGTAAGAAGGGTTTTAGACGATGCAATAATTGCATGCAATAATTGCACGCAATTCTTGTTTGTAGGCAAACGGGGTAGAGAAGCAAAGGGGGTAGAAAAAATTTCATGTTTTCCGTTCCTCTTGCAATTTTTTGACATTTCTGAAACTTGAAATTTCAAGCGATTGCATGAAAAATTTCAACGTATAAATGCTGAAGTTTTTAAGAAGCAACTTTAAAAGAGAATACAAAAAATTGCACGCAACCAATTGCATCGTCTAAAACCCCTCTAAGGTAGTTTTAGTATTACAAAAACAAAAATGTCAGTCGCCATATTGAAACTTTGATTGTCAGTCAAATTGAATTAAATTTCTCACTTGTTGAACAATATGTTCAACAAGTTGGAAATTTAAAATAGAGAAAATCTGGAAATGATCGATGTATGCTTCGAAATATGATACGGTCTACAAGAATAATTGAAGTAATTCTTACCATCAATTATGAGGATAATTTATTTCGATACTTCTCTGTGATAAATTTAAAGCAAATTGAAAATTCAAAATTTTTGGTATATAATAATTTTATTTTGAATTTTTATTTTTATTTGTCACAATTGTCTTTTAAACATTGGCGTAGCTAGCAACATTTTCGTAGGGGGTAAAAGCTACGATGTGTGCTCATTGTGAAGATACCTCAAAAAGAGAAAAAATAAATTCTTATAGATGGGAAAAACCATAATATTTAATTCAATGGTATATAATCATGAATTGAAGAAATACTGAATGGTATTTGGTAGGGGGAGATGAAAAACCCATAAAACCCCTTTAGCTACGCCATTAAGCAGATACCGACAATCAAAGTTCTGCTCAAATGAAAAAATTGTAATCATCTGATAGCTTGAAACTACCTTCCTAAATATACCTTGTTCTGTACTATAAACTAAACTTGCCAAAATATTATTACAAAATATCTTTTGTAATATCGACCACACCTGCAAAACATCATCCAAATTTAGATATAGCTCACATATATATATATATATATTTATCGTCGGTTTTTCACAATTTAGCCATAATACGCTTATGTATTAACTAATGTTACTCAAATTTCAAATTTAGATGCATTAACCGAACTTTTTTGGATTTACATATCTCTTACATAAATAACATATATTGCCCGATTTGCAAAAATTCGGCTATATTACTCTACTACTTTAGCGATTTACTCTTTTATACCCTTCACCACTACTGTGGTACAGGGTATAATAAGTTTGTGCATTTGTATGTAACGCCAAGAAGCAAAAGTCTGAGACACATCGTTTAGTATACCGATCGTCTTAGAATATAATTCTGAGTCGATTTAGCGATGGCCGTCTGTCTGTCTGTCCGTCCGTCTGTCTGTCTGTCTGTCTGTTCATGTATTTTTGTGCGCAAAGTACAGGTCGCAGTTTAAGTCCGATCGTCCTCAAATTTGGCATAAGGTCGTTTTTTGGAATAAAGACAATCGCTATTGATTTTGGAAAAAATAGGTTCAGATTTAGATATAGCTGCTATATATATTTATCCCCGATCTGGTCATAATTGGCGTGTTTATCAACCGATGTTCTTCAAAATCGCTACATCCGAATATTTTATGAGTCTCGAAAAACTTGCAAAATATCAGCTAAATCGGTTCAGATTTAGATATAGCTACCATATGTATCTTTCGCTCGATTTACACTCATATGACTACAAAGGCCACTTTTTTGCTCCGATTTAGTTGAAATTTTGCACAGGGAGTAGAATTAGCATTGTAGCTATGCGTGCCAAATTTGGTTGAAATCGGTTCAAATTTATATATATATCTCCCATATATAGCTTTCGCCCGATTTACACTCATATAACCACAGAGGCCAATTTTTTGCTCCGATTTAGTTGAAATTTTGCACAGGGAGTAGAATTAGCATTGTAGCTATGCGTGCCAAATTTGGTTGAAATCGGTTCAGATTTAGATATATCTCCCACATATAGCGTTCGCCCGATTTACACTCATATGACCACAGAGGCCAATCTTTTACACCGATTTAATTGAAATTTTGCACAGGGAGTAGAATTAGCATTGTAGCTATGCGTGCCAAATTTGGTTGAAATCGGTTCAAATTTAGATATAGCTCCCATATATATGTTTTTCTGATTTCGACAAAAATGGTCAAAATACCAACATTTTCCTTGTAAAATCGCCACTGCTTAGTCGAAAAGTTGTAAAAATGAATCTAATTTTCCCAAACTTCTAATACATATATATCGAGCGATCAATCATAAATTAACTTTTGCGAAGTTTCCTTAAAATTGCTTCAGATTTAAATGTTCCCCATATTTTTTTACTAACATTGTGTTCCACACTAGTGCATTAGCCGACTTAAATTTTGAGTCTATAGATTTTGTAGAAGTCTATCAAATTCTGTCCAGATCGAGTGATATTTAAATGTATGTATTTAGGACAAACCTTTATATATATAGCACCCAACACATTTGACGATTGTGATATGGTATCGAAAATTTAGATCTACAAAGTGGTGCAGGGTATAATATAGTCGGCCCCGCCCGACTTTAGACTTTTCTTACTTGTTTTAATAATGGAGTCAATATTAGCGGCATACTAACTCCGTAGTATAGATCCTAATTATCAGGTATTTCTGTTTAGATTGAGATAGAGCTCCCATACAAATGTACTCCGTAATTTTCTTAAATAAGTAAATGAGATTTATATCCCAAACCAAATATCAATGATACCCAACAAATGCTTAGGTTTACTAATTCAGTAGGCGTGTTTTAGGGTATAATATAGTCGGCCCCGCCCGATTTTCTACTTTACTTGTTTTTAAAATGCCATTTCAATTGACAAAACATTATAAGTCAGTAATTGCGTATTTTCTCTAGATCGGGAGATGCTAGGTGAATTTGGTAAAATGGAAGAAATGTCTAAGGCTATGGTCACACTAGGCAAATATTTGCCCAAAATGAGTGTCAAACATTTTTCCAGGAGCACTTTCGAAATATCTGAATACCGTTTTTGCAAAATACTCCTATCGTGATGGAATATATCCAATATGAGTTAAAAACATTTGCTGGTTTGGCTGTGGCGACGAATTCCTTTTCGATTTCTGTCAAATATTTGCCCAGTGTGACCGTACCGTAAGAAACAAAAAATGTCTTTCACACAAATATTAAACATTTTACAGATGTTTTTGAGGCCCCTTAATGCATAAAATACACATTAATTGGGTCGCAAAATTGAGCGTTTAGACTTATGGGGTATTGTCATAATTCGGAACAAATCTACTTTAGTTGTTAATAATAAACAATTTTTTTTTTGAGTGTAGGAGAAGGGATGTTAAAACGAAAATGTAAAGTAAAAAATTTTAGTTTTCGAGATATCGACATCTGAAAATCGGTATTTTCCTTTATAACAGGTTGGCTGATAAGTCCCCGGTCTAACAAAGAAAAACACATTTTTTTGTCAAAATTCGTTTTTATTATTCAACATAGTTCCCTTCAAGAGCGATACAACGATTATAACGAGCTTCGAATTTTTTGATACCATTTTGGTAGTACTCCTTCGGTTTTGCCTCAAAATAGGCCTCAGTTTCGGCGATCACCTCTTCACTGCAGCCAAATTTTTTTCCTGCGAGCATCCTTTTGAGGTCTGAGAACAAGAAAAAGTCGCGAGGGGCCAGATCTGGAAAATACGGTGTGTGGGGAAGAAATTCGAAGCCCAATTCATGAATTTTTGCCGTCGTTCGCAATGACTTGTGGGTTCGTTGTCGTGGTGGAACAACACTTGTTTCTTCTTCATATGGGGCTGTTTTGGCGCGATTTCGACCTTCAAACGCTCCAATAACGTCATACAATGGTCGCTGTTGATGGTTTTTCCCTTCTCAAGATAACCGATAAAAATTATTTCATGCGCATCCCAAAAAAAAAGAGGCCATTACTTTGCCAGCGGACTTTTTGAGTCTTTCCCCGCTTCGGAGACGGTTCACCGGTCGCTGTCCACTCAGCCGACTGTCGATTGGACTCAGGAGTATAGTGATGGAGCCATGTTTCATCATGATGTTTTCGTCGGTAACCACCTCTTTCGGGCGTCCACTGCGTTCACCGTCCTCCGTGCTCATTTCACCACGCTTGAATTTTGCATACCAATCAATTATTGCTGATTTCCCTGGGGCAGAGTCCGGAAACTCATTATCAAGCCAAGTTTTTGCTTCCACCGTATTTTTTCTTCTTCAGAAAACAGTATTTTATCAAAACACGAAATTCCTTTTTTCCATTTTTTTTCACAATAACGAAAGTTGCTTCACAAAAGACGCTCTATCTCACAAACTAATTGACTTACAGACGTCAAATTTTGGCACAAATCATTAGAAGGTTGATACTATATAAAAATAATATGCATTTAATACTAGCGACGCCATCTATGTTTCAGACCAGGGACTTATCAGCCAACCTGTTATTTTTGTTAATTTTCATGAAATGACTAAACTTCTGTTTTTTTGTTGCGTATTTGGTAAAAATAGTACATTTTAAGCAGAACATATTAAGTACAAATTTTGTCGGAAGAGCGTAGTTTTTGAGATACCGACCCTTAAAAACTGGGTACAGGTGGCCGGCCTTCGGCCGGGGTTTGGACCTTTCTCCTATGGACAGAGTCCAAAGTGGGCTAACACGAACCCAGGACCTCTTCGGGTTCATGTTATTCTAAATATATTACTTTTAGGATGATTATGTGCGATGGATACTTAGTCCAATATACGTGACAATGAAAACTTTAGGGGCCCGTAACCCCGAAAATAGGTCTTTCCGACAAAAAGTGGTATATAACATTTTGTGTTTAGAATCGAAAAGTCTACACGCTGGCCAAAAATTGGACAAATCGGACCACTTGTACTAAAGTTATGTTAGGTTAGGTTAGATAGCAGCCCGATATATCAGGCTCACTTAGACTATTCAGTCCATTGTGATACCATATTGGTGAACTTCTCTCTTATCACTGAGTGCTGCCCGATTCCATGTTAAGCTCAATGATAAGGGACTTCCTTTTTGTAGCCGAGTCCGAACGGCGTTCCACATTGCAGTGAAACCACTTAGAGAAGCTTTAAAACCCTCAGAAATGTCACCAGCATTACTGAGGTGGGATAATCCACCGCTGAAAGACTTTTTGGTGTTAGGTCGAAGCAGGAAACGAACCCACGATCTTGTGTATGCAAGGCGGGCATGCTAACCATTGCACCACGTTGGCATTAAAGTAGATTTAATCCAAATGTAATCGCCAAAATAAGGTGGTTTTCAACTCGAAAATCGAACATAGTGTCCACCATAAAAGTATGCATGAACCTCCTAAAGTAGATAAACCAGATAACTTTTGAAAATTAAATTTCAAAAATTTTCGATTTTCCACTAAATGGTGATAAAACTAATGTTATAGGCTCAACACATTACACTCAAAATCCATATTTTGAAGATTATTGTATGTAGATAATAACAAGACATTGAGAAACCTTACCGTAGACTACACTCATAGAAAAAAGTCTGCTGAAAACAGCAGTCGATGTCTGCTGTTATATTTTTGTTCTTCAGGGCCTAATAAACAACAATTTATAAAATTTTTAGGTCATACATTTTTCCCCAAAGCATATTTAAGAACCAAAAGTAGTTTTTGGTATATTTTTGCAATGTAATATATTTACAAGCTCCTAAATACTATCAGCAAACATTTAGTTTGCTGTTATAGGTCAATTCGATAAATATTCAGATTTTTGGTCAAATACTATAGATATTCATAAAATATTGTTTTAATTATGTTAGGATAGCTCCTAAGTTGACATTTTTATTTGATTCGGTCAAAATAAAACATGATGTGGTGTAATCGAGCTTAAAAAATAGCAGGAAATGTTTGCTATTTCAGCAAACAGTGTCTGCTGTCCCTTTTTCAGCAGACTTTCTGCTGTTTTAGCAGACTTTTCTGCTGTCCCTACTAACAAATTTCTTTGGGTGTAGTCAAGATCTAAATTAAAAAAAAAAAAACAAAAGTTATTTCACTACTCTATATAATACACAGATTTAAATGCGTTAAATTGTTGACTTTTCATTATGAAAAAGTGTGCCACTTTTTTAAAATGAGTGAGCCACCTTTTATGGCATGGGTGACACTTTTTGTGCCACTTTCTAGAAATTCTCAACGTTAATGCTGCTCGACTTTCCTCAATGTTTGGAGTATACATTTGCAACGAGGCATATTTCCCTGTAAATGACCCATTACAATATAAGTTTTTCAGTATAGCAGATGCACAATGAATAACGTATTTTAGTTTGTGCCAAAATATTCAATGTTCCTTATCCTCAACTCTTTGCCAAATACAATTTAAAATAAACTTACAAATGACAGTCATTACTGCATACTGCCCTTTTCCACAACTCTTTGTTGGGATTAGTGAACTCTGCCACAGACGGCGAGGCATAAATGTTTGTTACAAATTTGTCTATGACCCGCTTTTAACACACCCGGTTAGTCCAAGTCATTCACATCGCACATTTTTGATACTAGGGAGTTCCATGAAATCGATTCGAGATGACACCACCATCAATTGCCAAAGATGATTCATTAGTTTTTGTCCACAAAAAAAAAAACGGGTCACTAAAATTTTCAATAGTTTTCTTTAAGAGAATTTAGTTGGCTTTCTTTTTTATCACTAGACTTGATTCAACTTTCTTTTGTTTGGGTTTTGTTTGTTTTTGATTTCTTTTCTTCATTTTTTTTTTCATTAACATATCTTTTTGGTTACATCCGTCGGGAAGGATACTATTGCGGCAACACAAAATTCACACTAACACAAGCTGGCCAATTCTACCGATGGCACACAAAGGTTCTCGTTGACTACTCTCGTGGCAGCGTTTGGTGCTGTTGCTACAACCCGTGGTTGGAGAACAACGAAAGCCTGGCAATCAGACAGGTTTTTGTTGCTTTTTCAATTAAACAAAAATAACACAATATTGGCTTTTGCTACTCCTTTAGTCCGGTGGTAGGAAGATGCAAGGTAATAGGATGGATAAAAAGAAAACAGCGTTGTTCAAAGTTTCTTATGCTATGGAACTTTCCACATGTGCCATCTCCTGTAGTAATGCGAAAAACAAATTATGAACAGTAGCAACAACAACGACAACAGTTGATGCAGCAGCGTCATTACATAGGGGAAAACAGCTGTTTATTTTGGGGGTGTTATTGACAGTGCACGTATTCATAATAAAGCTCACAAAAACAAAAACTTGTTCTCAGAGAGCTAAAACAAGAAATATATATAAAGGATTGCACTGAGAAGAGATGTTATAAGCAGGGCTGCCAATAAAATTTCAAGAAAAATCGTCACTTTTTTCGATAAAAATCGTCATAATCGGCACTTGCATTTTAAAAATCGTCAAAAAATCGGCAATATAAATGATATTAAAATTAAACGTATTTTTTGGGTAAACTAAAAACAAAATATATAAAGAAATCAGTTTTGTATACAAATAACATTACCATAAAAATCATTTTTTTGTTAAACAAAAATATTTCGTAATTTTTTTTATAAAAAATCTATTTTTCTAAAATAATGTTATTAATTGAGTAACATTTTTAATTATATATTTTGAAATTAAAGAAAAAGTCTCATGTTTTCCAAAACAGGTGATTTTTTATGGTGGTTATTTTTTATACTGTACTAGAATTTTATCATAATTAGTAAAAGCTTCTATTGCATATTCTGTGTAAATCATTATCAATTTTGGTATTGAAACAATTTGTGTTATTTCATTTTAAGTTGTTTTAGTCTCTTGTTTTTTGCTTAAAAATGTTTACGTTTGCTGTGGAGTTTGGAAGAATCATGGTTATTTGTACGAATTTTGACAAAACTCGAAAAGCCAAAGTACTCCACGTTCTGTTTCCGATTTTTTTTCCCAACATTTTTCAAATTTATTTTAATATTTTCAAAAACTTCTCCAAAATGTAAAAATTTAAGCTCGGAAAAAAATCGGAGAAAAATCGGAGTTGTCCATTTTGTGAGTAAAAAATCGTCAAAATGCCGATAAATCGGCAAAATTGGCAGCCCTGGTTATAAGCTCGATAAAAGAGAAGGCATATAATCGATAAATATTCGATAACTCATACGAAATAGTGGAAAAGGATACAGTGTTGCCAGTATTTTTCTGGCTTTTGTCCCCAAATAATGATGCTTTCGTCCTAAAAATCCCCAATTTAATTTTAAATTCCTCACAAAAATCCCCAATACAGTTTTGACAAGTTTTTTTTTTTTTGAAAAAAAAGAAAAGAAGATTGCTCTGCTGTAGAAAATCAATAATAATTTAATAATAAATAAATAAAATTTTGTCAAACCATCTTGTAGCTGCAATATAATCAAGATTTCGAACTACAACACCAAAAGACCGGTGGTCGTCTTCAAAATCCTGCAGATATGAGAATGGGAGTTCGGTCACCTTGTATTTATGAACGAAAATTTACTTCTAAAATTGGGTGGTAGACACGGTAGCCACAGTTGGTAAAATTCTACCAGAAATTGAAGATTTTTTTATTGTTTGGTAGAATTTTTGATGTTTTTGGTAGATTTTGCAAAGAAGTTCTTCATAAATTTTCTATAGAAATAAACGTTTTAAAGAATTTTCTATAGAAATAAAATATTGATAAAATGTTCTATATAGAAATAAAATTTTAACATTTCTATAGAAATAAAATTTTTTGGTAAAAATTTCTCCTAATTTTGGTAGATTATTTTTGGCTCAAGTGACAACGGTGGTGGTAGATCAATATTAAGGTGAATTATGTTCATTATTTCTGTATTTATCGAATATATTGGCCAAATCGGTGATGAACATTGATTACGGGGCAAGGAGTCTGAAATGATTTTGCAAATGTAGAAAAATATCTAAGCCAAACTGAGTAAAATTAAAAAAAGAGCTTGAGTCCCCGAAATAAAATCCTGTGTCAGTTTCTAGATCAAATGCTCCATTTTAACACTTTCGTATACCGTGTAATAAAGAACAGCACAGTTTTATTTTTTTAAATGTTAATAAACATTTATGGTACACCTTGAGTAAGAATTTATTACACATTAGGTATACTAAACAGCACAATTTCATAAAAAATCGAAGTAAACGATAAGGTCCTTTGAATAATGAGTTCATGTGAAATGGAATTCGTGCCACATAGACTAAAAATCAATGATAAAAGGTCCATCGAAAATATAACAAGATCGCGTTTATTTGATAAAAATCTGGATGCCTTGATATTTTTATACCCTGCTCCACACTGTGGAACAGGGTATTATAAGTTAGTGCATATGTTTGCAACACCCAGAAGGAGACGAGATAGACACATGGTGTCTTTGACAAAAATGCTCAGGGTGGGCTCCTCAGTCGATATAGCGATGTCCGTCTGTCCGTGAACACATTTTTGTAATCAAAATCTAGGTCGTAGTTTTAGTCCAATCGACTTCAAATTTGGCACAAGTATGTGTTTTGGCTCAGAATAGATCCATTGATTTTGGAAGAAATCGGTTCAGATTTAGATATAGCTCCCATATATATATTTCGCCCTATATGGACTTATATGGCCCCAGAAGCCAGAGTTTTACCCTAATTTGCTTAAAATTTTGCACAAGAAGAACAATTAGCACTATAGTCAAGTGTGCCAAATTTTTTTGAAATCGGTTCAGATTTAGATATAGCTCCCATATATATCTTTCGCCCGATATGGACTAATACGGTCCAAGAAGCCAGAGTTTTACCCCAATTTGGTTGAAATTTTACACAGGAAGTAGAATTAGCATTGTAGCTATGCGTGCCAAATTTGGTTGAAATCGGTTCAGATTTAGATATAGCTCCAATATATAGGTTTCGGCCGATTTACACTCATATGACCACAGAGGCCAATTTTTTGCTCCGATTTAGTTGAAATTTTGCACAGGGAGTAGAATTAGCATTGTAGCTATGCGTGCCATATTTGGTTGAAATCGGTTCAGATTTAGATATAGCTCCCATATATAGCTTTCGCCCGATTTACACTCATATGACCACAGAGGCCAATTTTTAACTCCGATTTAGTTGAAATTTTGCACATGGAGTAGAATTAGCATTGTTGCTATGCGTGCCAAATTTGGTTGAAATCAGTTCAGATTTAGATATAGCTCCCATATATATGTTTTTCTGATTTCGACAAAAATGGTCAAAATACCAACATTTTCCTTGTAAAATCGCCACTGCTTAGTCGAAAAGTTGTAAAAATTACTCTAATTTTCATAAACTTCTAATACATATATATCGAGCGATAAATCATAAATAAACTTTTCCGAAGTTTCCTTAAAATTGCTTCGGATTTAAACGTTTCCCATATTTTTTTACTAACATTGTGTTCCACCCTAGTGCATTAGCCGACTTAAATTTTGAGTCTATAGATTTTGTAGAAGTCTATAAAATTCTGTCCAAATCGAGTGATATTTAAATGTATGTATTTGGGACAAACCTTTTTATATAGCTCCCAACACATTTGACGGATGTGATATGGTATCGAAAATTTAGATCTACAAAGTGGTGCAGGGTATAATATAGTCGGCTCCGCCCGACTTTAGACTTTCCTTACTTGTTACTTAAAGCGAAGTACAAAAGGATTATCAGAAGTATACGAATTATCAGAAGTATGCGATATGAAGTGGTTTTTTATTATACCTTGCGCCACACTGTGGAACAGGGTATTATAAGTTAGTGCATATGTTTGCAACACCCAGAAGGAGACGAGATAGACACATAGTGTCTTTGGCAAAAATGCTCAGGGTGGTCTCCTGAGTCGATATAGCGATGTCCCTCTGTCCGTGAACACATTTTTGTAATCAAAGTCTAGGTCGCAGTTTTAGTCCAATCGACTTCAAATTTGGCACAAGTATGTGTTTTGGCTCAGAATAGAACCCTATTGGAAGAAATCGGTTCAGATTTAGATATAGCTCCCATATATATATTTCGCCCGATATGGACTTATATGGCCCCAGAAGCCAGATTTTTACCCTAATTTGCTTAAAATTTTGCACAAGAAGAACAATTAGTACTATAGTCAAGTGTGCCAAATTTTATTGAAATCGGTTCATATTTAGATATAGCTCCCATATATATCGTTCGCCCGATTTACATTCATATGACCACAGTGGCCAATCTTTTACTCCTATTTAATTGAAATTTTGCACAGGGAGTAGAATTAGCATTGTAGCTATGCGTGCAACATTTGGTTGAAATCGGTTCAGATTTAGATATAGCTCCCATATATATCGTTCGCCCGATTTACACTCATATGACCACAGTGGCCAATCTTTTACTCCGATTTAATTGAAATTTTGCACAAGGAGTAGAAATAGCATTGTAGCTATGCGTGCCAAATTTGGTTGACATCGGTTCAGATTTAGATATATCTCCCATATATAGCTTTCGCCCGATTTACATTCATATGACCACAGTGGCCAATTTTTAACTCCGATTTAGTTGAAATTTTGCACAGGGAGTAAAATTAGCATTGTAGCTTTGCGTGCTAAATTTGGTTGAAATCGGTTCAGATTTAGATATAGCTCCCATATATAGCTTTCGCCCGATTTACACTCATATGACCATAGAGGCCAATTTTTAACTCCAATTTAGTTGAAATTTTGCACAGGGAGTAGAATTAGCATTGTAGCTATGCGTGCCAAATTTGGTTGAAATCGGTTCAGATTTAGATATAGCTCCCATATATATGTTTTTCTGATTTCGACAAAAATGGTCAAAATACCAACATTTTCCTTGTTAAATCGCCACTGCTTAGTCGAAAAGTTGTAAAAATGACTCCAATTTTCCTAAACTTCTAATACATATATATCGAGCGATAAATCATAAATAAACTTTTGCGAAGTTTCCTTAAAATTGCTTCAGATTTAAATGTTTACCATATTTTTATACCATCCACCATAGGATGGGGGGTATATTAACTTTGTCATTCCGTTTGTAACACATCGAAATATTGCTCTAAGACCCCATAAAGTATATATATTCTGGGTCGTGGTGAAATTCTGAGTCGATCTGAGCATGTCAGTCCGTCCGTTGAAATCACGCTAACTTCCGAACGAAATAAGCTATCGACTTGAAACTTGGCACAAGTAGTTGTTATTGATGTAGGTCGGATGGTATTGCAAATGGGCCATATCGGTACACTTTTACGTAAAGCCCCCAATAAACGGACCCCCAAATTTGGCTTGCGAGTCCTCATCCGATCCGGCTGAAATTTGGTACATGGTGTTAGTATATGGTCTCTAACAACCATGCAAAAATTAGTCCACATCGGTCCATAATTATATATAGCCCCCATATAAACCGATCCCCGATTTGGCTTGCGAGGCCTCTAAGAGAAGCAAATTTCATCCGATCCGGCTGAAATTTGGTACATGGTGTTAGTATATGGTCTCTAACAACCATGCACAAGTTGGTCCACATCGGTCCATAATTATATGTAACCCCATATAAACCGATCCCCGATTTGGCTTGCGAGGCCTCTAAGAGAAGCAAATTTCATCCGATCCGGCTGAAATTTGGTACATGGTGTTAGTATATGGTCTCTAACAACCATGCACAATTTGGTCCACATCGGTCCATAATTATATATAGCCCCTATATAAACCGATCACCAGATTTGACCTCCGGAGCCTCTTGGAAGACCAAAATTCATCTGATTCAGTTGAAATTTGGTACGTGGTGTTAATATATGGCCTCAAACTCCCATGCAGGAATTGGTTCATATCAGTCCATAATTATATATAGCACCGATATAAACCGATCCCCAGATTTGACCTTCGGTGCCTTTTGGAGAAGCAAAATTCATCCGATCTGGTTGAAATTTTGTACGTGGTTAGTATATGATATTTAACAACCATGCCAAAAGTGGTCCATATCAGTCCATAATCATATATTGCCCCCATATAAACCGATCCCGAGATTTGGTTTTGGAGCCTCTTGGAGGAGCAAATTTCATCCGAGTCAGTTGAAATTTGGTACATTGTGCTAGTATATGGCCGTTAACAACCATGCCTAACTAGGTCCATATCGGTCTATAGTTATATATAGCCCTCAGATAAATCGATCCCCAATCACACAAAAATTGGTCCATATCAATAATTGTATATAGCCCCCATATAAGCGACCCCCATATTTCAATTCTGGCTCCCTACGTACCGTGCAAAAATCCATATCGATTCGTAATTATTCGTAGACTTACCTACACATACTTTTTGTGCCTAATGTATACCACGTATGGACTAACACATAATTTAGAAACGATTTAAGATACCACAACCCAAGTAATTCGATTGTGGCTGACAGTCTTTGGTAGAAGTTTCTACGCAATCCATGGTGGAGGGTACATAAGATTCGGCCTGGCCGAACTTACGGCCGTTTATACTTGTTTTTTACTAACATTGTGTTCCACCCAAGTGCATTAACCGACTTAAATTTTGAGTCTAGAGATTTTGTAGAAGTCTATCAAATTCTGTCGAAATCGAGTGATAGTTAAATGTATGCATTTGGAACAAACCTTTATATATATAGCACCCAACACATTTGACGATTGTGATATGGTATCGAAAATTTAGATCTACAAAGTGGTGCAGGGTATAATATAGTCGGCCCGCCCGACTTTAGACTTTCCTTACTTGTTTTTATTTATTTTTGTCATAATATTTTTGTTTTTCTTTTCTTCACAATGTTGAGTTGGACTAAATGTTCGTTAAGTATGATAGCAATTTAAAATTATTTTTTAATCTTCTGTTCTTCTGTTGTTTTCTGTTTTTTTTTTTTTAATAAAACTTCTAGATTTATCTAAAAAGACACCTAATAAGTGCACGCATGCAATACTGTTTTGTAGTAACTTGGCCTAGTACAACTCAATTGTGACGGCACTTTTGGGACTAATTTTGGATATCGTATACGACTTCGACGTGGTGGGGATTCTAAGAAGTGACGTTTAATTCAAAAACATTTTGGCAGTTTCTTACTTTTGCATTTCACACAAAAAACATATCTCATCACATAGCCTTACTGTTACTACTAAAACTGTCTATTGTACCGATAAGGTGAGTACTAAGTTCGAATTTAGCCGCTAAGGTGAAAACTAAATCATTAAAAAAATGGTATAAAATTATACATATTTTTTGCAAATTTTATTATAACTTGATGGGGAATAGCCCAAAGCAAATTTTCACAATGCATTCCTTAAAATGGATTATTAAAGAACAGTAATCTGAAAAAAAGACGATTTTAGCGGCTAAACTCGAACTTAATACCCACCTATAGCGGTGAAATGGAACCTTGAAATGTCATAACCCAGCATCCTCAAAATTCTCGCACCATTTCAAAATGTTGTCAACTGTTTCAAAGTGTATTGGGATATCAATACGCTCAATTGCAACAGAGAGAATCTAGGCACATGCCTTTGCTCGAATTAGAAATTAATTTGCTGTTGCTCATATTTTGAAGTTTTGCTTGTACATGCGCTCTAGAAATTGAAACTCTCAAATGAATCATTAAATGCCTACAACATTACTGAATCCTGCTCCTGACTGTCACCGTACAATAAACAAAGGTTGAGAGTCTTCATATGTGCTTCAATTGTTTGGCAAAACTTAATTATATATGTATGCGTTTGTATGTTCACGTACGTAAGGTAGTTAAGAGATTTTGTATCATTATGTTGAACCAGGGTCATACAAGTGTATATGAAAAGGATAGAAATTGGCTTTTCTCAAGAAATACTAATTCGAATTTAATAATCTACCGTTTTGAGTTAACTATGGGCATCGCCATCTATGCTAGTGGGGAATAGTTCATGCAACAAAAAATGATTAAAGGGAACTTTCTCATATTGAAATTTTTTTACTAAAGCCTATTTGGTGGTGTATGTATGAAGGGGAATCAGGATGAAAGCAGTGATATGTTCCTCAGACGTATGTTAGGGTAGCTATAGTAACAGCCCGTTATTTTAGGCTCATTTAGACTATTCAGTCCATTGTGATACCATACGTGGTGAACTTCTCTCTTACCAATGAGTGCTGCTACACCGATGGATCGTAGCCCTGCCAGTATTTCAAAGTTCCATTTCATCCTCATCGCTACCACAGACTCGTAAATGTCACTACAACAATCGCCAACTGTGATGGGGGAATCATATCAAAAAATACAAAATGTCCATGAAAGTATTTTGCCATCACTATTGTTAGAAGAGTCATTTTATATTTTGTGAAACGCCAATCGCAACTAGCTTATTATAATTTATTTAAATAAAATCGAAAATAAAGTATTGAAAACATAGTTATTACGCTTAAAATTGTGAAAGGTATATGGTGAACAATTTTCGACTTTCCAAATGGAATAAAGTGATTGCTTTTTCAGATATTTTTTCCAGACACGCTGCCTCCATCGAGAATAAACAAACGGCTTATAGACGCTGCAACATGGAACTTGCTACGTGTAAATCAATATCATTCTTTTATTAATGAAAGAAGTTATGTTAAATGTGATGAGATAAACGGAAAAAAATTATATTTATAAGAATTTATAAATGTTTAATCAAATTAATAAATATCTACACAATCGTGCTTTACTTGACCACAATGATTCTTTTACAGCTACGCTAAAATCCATTTTTTCTGATAGTTTGAAGGGGCTCTTATTGACGTCGTTCTCAATTGGTCTTAAAAGGCACCTAATAATTGCACTGATGAGAAACTTTTTTGTAGTAACTTGGTGTGGTACAACTTCTCAATAGTGATGGCGCTTTTCGAGTTTTTGATGTCGTATGCAGTTGTTTTCGACGTGGTGGGGATTCTCAGTAGTGCCGTCAAATTCAAAAAATTTTGGCAGGGAGATAGTTGAGAGGGCGGGAATGGATGTATGCAACATATATGTGGAGGCCCCAGACATGCAGATCCTATTCCCATTATCGGACCACAGCATAATCCTGCAGGCAAAAGTGTGTGTCATAACGGAATGTGTTAGATGAATCCGGCCTCAAAACATATTCACAGATTGTCGAAGGGTTATGAAGGCAATAACAGACATTACAATTCGATCGCGAACCGTATTAGATGAAAAAAATGATAAACGAATACTCGGAATACGGCATAAATATATCGGTGAGGAGGTAATTCGGGACCTGACTCAGCTTGGAAACAGGAACTGGAAACAACTGGGCATGCTAACCACTGTGGTGCAATGGTTAGCATGCCCGCCTTGCATACACAAGGTCGTGGGTTTGATTACTGCTTCGACCGAACACCAAAAAAGTTTTCCAGCGGTGGATTATCCCACCTCAGTAATGCTGGTGACATTTCTGAGGGTTTCAAAGCTTTTCTAAGTGGTTTCACTGCAATGTGGACGCCGTTAGGACTCGGCTATAAAAAGGAGGTCCCTTGTCATTGAGCTTAACATGGAATCGGGCAGCACTCAGTGATAAGAGAGAAGTTCACCAATGTGGTATCACAATGGACTGAATAGTCTACGTGAGCCTGATACATCGGGCTGCCACCTAACCTAACCTAACTAGGGAATTCGTTAAGGGTATCGAGTTCCTAAAATAAAATGGTGTGATGGACAAAAGAGAAGTTAGAGCGCACAACAAACCTAATATATGAGTATGTCAGCCGAAATGAGGCAGGAAGCCTAGATCTTATTTTCAACCTAACCTACAAATCTATACACGCCTAACTATACATACTGTGAGCGTCAGAAGAAAGTAAACATTTCAGTTTCTCATGTTTATAGTTATATTAAAATTTTGTGTTTAACACAAACTAAAAGTTGTCCCCACGGATATTCGATCGGGTTAGGTTAGGTTAGGTTAAAGTGGCAGCCCGATTACGATTCAGGCTCACTTAGACTATTCAGTCCATTGTGATACCACATTAACTAAAAGTACCTATTACATATGGGCACTTCTAGTTTTAACCGTTGAACCTTCTCGATTATTTTCTTCTGTTGAACCAACCAGATTGTTCCAAAAACATTAGCAGACTGCTTAAGTTCACGTTTTCCAGGTCCGCCAGTAATCTGAAGCTATATGCCCCTAAAATTTGCTTACGCCTTACACAAAATGGAGGACACTCACACAAGAGGTGTTTTATTGATTCCTTTTCCTCCGCATCATGACAGCTCATACAATAGTCATTATACTTCGCACCAATAGTTTTTGCAAAATCGCCTATCAGGCAGCGACCCGTTATAGCAGATATCAGGAGTGATATCTGGCGTCTCGAGAACACTAGCATATCTAGTGTGCGGTTTAAGTTTAAATGGGGCCATATTTGCTTGGTGTCGTTACAACCCTTACAATTCTCCCATCGAACATTTGCCATCATGACAGCCTTCTCACGCAGTAAGAGCTTGCAGGTAGCCAGAGGCACACCAACAGATTCTAGTTCCCCTGGAATATGTAAGGTAGTACCTAGCCTTGCTAGCTCATCTGCTTCGCAGTTCCCCGGTATGGTCCTGTGGCCAGGCACCCATATTAGGTGAATATTGTGCTGCTCAGCCATCTTATTGAGAGATTTGCGGCAGTCGATGGCCGTTTTCGAGTTGAGGAACACAGAGTCCAAGGATTTTATTGCAGGTTGACTGTCTGAGTATATATTAATGCCAATATTGCTTGGAGCATTACTTCTCAGCCAATTCACCACTTCTCTTATTGCTAATATTTCAGCCTGAAAAACACTACAGTGATCAGGTAATCTTTTCGCTATTCGAAGTTCCAGATATTTAGAATATACTCCGAAACCCACTTGGCCATCCAATTTGGAGCCATCAGTGTAGAAATCTATATATCTTTTATTCCCCGGTGTCCGTGTACACCACGCCTCACTGTTGGGAATTAGAGTCTCAAACTTTTTGTCGAAAAGTGGACTCGCCAAAGTGTAATCCACTACGTTAGGCACATCTGGCATTATTTTGAGGACCGAACTGTGACCACAGCGATAGCTTGCGCAACCGCACAGCCGTTGTTGCAGCTGACTGTTTGGCCAAAATGGCTAAAGGCAATAGATGCAGTATGACATTAAGGGAGTTTGTTCCTGTCTTGCTGAATACACCTGAGATACACAAGCACGCCATACGCTGAACTTTGTCTAAACTTGTCGGCTGGTGAAGTGCCGGCCACCAGACTACAACACCATATAGCATTACAGGTCTAACCACTGCCGTGTATAGCCAATGTACAATTTTTGGTTTTAGTCCCCACTTTTTTCCTATTGCCTTTTTGCACGAGTATAAAGCTACCATTGCTTTCCTCGCCTTTTCTTCAATATTAAGCTTAAAGTTCAGCTTCCTGTCCAAAATAACGCTTCCTGTCCAAAATAACGTATTTTGCACACTCCCTAAAGGGAATTTCAATACCCCCTAAGGAAATGGGCCTAACCGTGGGAGTTTTGCGATCTTTGCAGTACATGACTATTTCTGTCTTTGCAGGATTTACCCAAGACCATTATCTTTCGCCCATTTCTCAGTCATCCGGAGGGCTCTCTGTATAATATCTCTAACTGTTGATGGGAATTTTCCCCTGACTGCTAGCGCC
Source organism: Haematobia irritans (assembly GCF_050003625.1). Lineage (NCBI taxonomy): Eukaryota > Metazoa > Arthropoda > Insecta > Diptera > Muscidae > Haematobia > Haematobia irritans. The sequence goes on along the minus strand of NC_134400.1, from coordinate 149,442,598 downwards.
ACATCATCTGCGTATGCCACCACTTGTATCCTTTCTTTTTCTAGGGAAACCAGAAGGTCGTTTATAGCAACATTCCAAAGAAGAGGTGATAGAAATCCTCCTTGAGGAGTGCCTCTGTTCACATACCTTTGTATGTTTGCGTGTCCTAGTGTGGCTGAAATGCGTCTCTTCCTTAGAAGTTCGTCTAACAGCCTAAGTATGCCTGGATCAACATTTAGAGTTGTCAGTCCATTTAATATCGAGCTCGGATGGACGTTATTGAGCGCCCCTTCGATGTCTAGAAATGCCACGATTGTGTATTCTTTGACAGATAGTGAGCTTTCAATAAAGCTGACTAGTTCATGTAATGCGGTGTCAGTAGACCTGCCTTTCGAGTATGCATGTTGTTTCGTTTCGAGAGCAAACTTGAATCGACGCTAGTTCTAAGATAAATATCTATCATCCTCTCCAGAGTCTTAAGTAGGAATGATGATAAGCTGATTGGTCGGAAATCCTTCGCATTCGAGTGAGAGGCTTTTCCCGCTTTAGGTATGAAAACGACTTTTGATTCTTTCCACTTTCGTGGAATATATGCTAAGTTGATACATCCTATATATATCGCCGACAACCAGGGGATAATTCTGTCAGCCACCGCTTGTAACTCCGCCGGAGTAATTCCATCAGGTCCGGGGGATTTGAATGATCCAAAGCTATTTAACGCCCATTTTATTCTAGATTCTGATACAATTTCCTCGATAGGAAACGACCGCTGAGCCACTGTGGCACCGCCAGTGCATGGTCCGTAGACTGCGGCGGATAATTTAGCGTCTTAGGCGTTAGATACAGTAGCCACTTCTTCACAATTTTGGACGTATGCTTCGGATCGTTGTCCTGTTGAAAAATCCAGTTTTCTGGTAAGCCAAGTTTCCTTACGCTTTGTTCACCGTTGCAGCTCTTACTTCTGTGGCAGTGAGTCGCTTTGGTCGTCCTGACCAAATCGACCACCATATGGTGTTTGTTGTATTTATCAATATTTTTTTATTGAGCAGTCGTTCCTAACTATTTTGCCAATCTCTCAAGAATTTATATTTTCTGTTCAAATCAATTATAACGTTTCTAGTATTATATATGTTATTTGCTTTCCCATAGTGAGAATAATTCGCAACTTCCCTGCCAATATTTTTTTGAATTTGACGGCGCAAGTAGCAAGTTACGTGTTACAGTGTCTATCAGCCAGTGTTTTTATTCTCGATGGAGGCAGCGTGTCTGTAAAATATCTGAAAAACAATCACTTTATTGCATTTTGAAATTCGAAAATAGTTCACCAATACACCTTTTACAATTTTAAGCGAAATAACTATTTTTCCAGCACTTCATTATCGATTTTATTTAAATAAATTAAAAGAAGTTAGTTGCTCTTGGTGTTTCACAAAATATAAAATAGCTCTTGTAACAATAGTGATGGCAAAATACTTTCATGTACATTTCATACTTTTTCATAGTCTTCCCCCACCACAGTTGGCGATTGTTGCAGTGTACCGAGTCGCAGTGTTACGAGTCTGTTGTAGGGATGAGGATGAAATGGAACTTTGAAATGCTGGCAGGGTTAGCACGTTTCTACTACAGTGAAGTACTTGATCAGCAACAGTTAAAAACAAGTATATACGGCCGTAAGTTCGGCCAGGCCGAAGCTTATGTACCCTCCACCATGGATTGCGTAGAAACTTCTTCTAAACACTGCCATCCATAATCGAATTACTTGGGTTGCGGTAACGCTTGCCGATGGCAAGGTATCTTAAAATCTCCTAGCACCAACTTCTAAATTGTATGTAAGTCCATACGTGGTATATATTAAATCAAAACAGATCGATCCAATACGTATATAATTCAGTTTGACAAAGTAGACATAAAATTTTGACAAAATTTTCTACAGAAATAAAATTTTAACAAAATTTTCTATAGAAATAAAATTTTCACAAAATTTTCTATATAAATAAAAATTTTGACAAAATTTTCTATAGAAAGAAAATCTTGGTAGATTATTTTTGGCTCGAGTGGCAACCATGATTATGAACCGAATAAAATTTTCACAAAATTTTCTATAGAAATAAAATTTTTACAATGATGAAAAATTTATTATGAAAGGAATAAAATTTTAACAAAATTTCCTCTAGAAATAAAATTTTGACAAAATTTTCTATAGAAATAAAATTTTGACAAAAGTTTCTATAGAAATATAATTTTGGTAGATTATTTTTGGCTCTAGTGGCAACCATGATTATGAACCGATATGGACCAATTTTGGTATGGTTCTTAGCGACCATATACTAACACCACGTTCCTAATTTGAACCGGATCGGAAGAATTTTGCTCCTCCAAGAGGCTCCGGAGGTCAAATCTGGAGAACGTTTTATATGGGGGCTATATATAATTATGGACCGATATGGACCAATTCTGGCACGGTTGTTAAAGATCATATACTAACACCATGTTCCAAATTACAACCGGATTGGATGAAATTTGCTTCTCTTGGAGACTTCGCAAGCCAAATCTGGGGATCGGTTTATATGGGGGCTATATATAATTATGAACCGATGTGGACCAATTTTTGCATGGTTGTTAGAGACCATATACCAACACCATGTACCAAATTTCAGCCGGATCGGATGAAATATGCTTCTCTTAGAGGCTCCACAAGCCAAATCTGGGGATCGGTTTATATGGGGGCTATATATAATTATGGACCGATATGGACCAATTTTTGCATGGTTGTTAGAGACCATATACCAACATCATGTACCAAATGTATGAAATGCTCCAATTAGTAATAAATATTTACTGCAGCGATTATTTATGACACTGTACCACATTGAATTTCATGTTTTTCGAAAAATTAGTCACAATAAAGTGCTATTGTAAATCGATGAAGCGTCACTTTATCAAAATACAATCTGGCAACATCGGCGCGACTTGCACTTATGAGATGTTCTGGATAGAACACCAGTGCAACGATGTTTTGGATAGCCCATACAAATGTTGCATCCAGTGCAAACAGAAAACAGCCCTAGTGTACATATGTGTCAGTCCAGGCATGTGGGTATTTCCATAGTTTTCAGTATTCGGTGTCTGCGGTTATCTCTTTGTACTTCCTGGCCTGGCGGAGAACAATTTGTACGCAAATTAGTAATGACAGCAGATGGTCTAGTTCGGGATCTATGCATCAGACAGTACTGAAACTATATTCTCATTTTATAGCTTTCATTTTTGCTATGTGTCATTGTCCCGGTTGCTCTTAATATGCGCGTTTTCATAAAACAGCATTTGAAATTCTGATTTATTTCTTAAGGAGACCAGAATTTTTTCACCAAAAAATTTCCAATTATAATTTTAATTGAATTTTCAAAAATATTCAATTAAAAATGTAATTGGTTCAACAATTGTTTTAATTAAAACAAAAATCAATCACACATATTATTATGTTGTATCAATTAATGTTTTAATTGACTTTGGTAATTGATAATATCATTCCTGTGATTGAAGATATTTTAATTACAAAATAATTGGATCAATTAATTTCGTGATTGAATCCAACAATTATTTTATGTATGCACTGACAGGTAGATAAAGCATTTTTTGACCATACCCACCAAAAAGGGTTTGAGAACAATATTGCCATGTGTTACTAGCGGAATGACAATAGGGCTGTTTTCTTTTAGCACTGGATACCCTAAGCCGTGAAGGACTAAAAGAAAACAGAGTACTCGTTCATGCATGACATCTCCAAAAATATGCAACACTGTCATCAGCTGTTCAAAAACAATCACAGAAAGAAGTGAAATCTTGCATTTTTAATGTATGAAATGTTCCAATTAGTAATAAATATTTACTGCTGCGATTATTTGTGACACTATACCACTTTGAATTTCATGTTTTTCGATAAATTAGTCACAATAAAGTGCTATTGTGAATCGATGAAGCGTCATTTTATCAAAACACAATCTGGCAAGATCGGCGCGACTTGCACTGATGAGATGTTCTGGATAGAACACCAGTGCAACGATGTTCTGGATAGCCCATACAAATGTTGTATCCACACGGATGAAAAAGACTGTTTTTCATATGTTTGGCTATAAACATTATATGTTTGGAACATAAATTTTTAAACACAATATTTTTGAGTGCAAGCATATAATGTTCATAAACTAGCATAACATGTTTGGGACATATATGTTAATATGTTAGAACATATTATGTTTGGGACATAAAATGTTTGTAATTATAATATGCTTGGATGCAAACATATATTAATTTAGAAATAGCCTATAAACATATATGTGTTTAGTAGCTTGGAGCGCTATTTAACAAGGAGCGATATTGAATTAAGTTGGTGGTTGTTGCTTGTTATTACAAAATTAACATTTTATTTTTCCTTGGGCAATTGATCAGCTACTTCTTTGATCCTTACAAACTGTGTGGTCCGCTGTTCGAATCCCCGTCCGGCAAAAGGTAACATTAAAATAAAAAAAAAATCATAAAATTGAATAATTTCTTCTACAATGTTTGTATTACAGAAAAAGATGCTAAGAACTAAAAAATCTCGTGGAAGTGAGAAAGATGTGGGGGAATATACAATTGGGCAGAAACAAAATTTTGAGCATTCAGGTCGAAAACCTATGTTGTTAGCACCTATATTACCTGTTTATTTTCATAATTCATTATGATTGTAAATATATAAATAAATAAATAAAATTTTGAGCACAATATTGTTTGGGAGAATTTTTTTAACCATATAATATTTTTGGGTGCAAAATGCTTCCAAACATATTATATGTTCACATAATAACATATTGTTTTTTGGAAGACAACATTATTGAATTTGGATGCAAAAATACAAAATGTTTGGAACTTAGACTACCCAAACATATATTGTTTAGACCAATATGCTTTCAAACATATTATATATTGGAAGAGATCAAACATATAAATGTTTGGGCAATACCCAAAAATATATATGCTTGAAGCAAAATATGTTTGGGAGTATATGTTACAGAAGCAATTTTTTGTGAGCGTGTAGTCGCGAATGTAAAAACAAATATAAGAAGAGAAAATCGGGTTAAGTACTCTTCTTATTTCATTCTTATATCCACTTCCTGGGGTTTCTTCTAAATGTCCTTTTCATTGTGCCATCCTTGCCAGGATTCTCGCCAGCTTTGTTAAGAAGTCATAACTACACTCACAGAAAAAAGTCCGTTGTTAATAGCAAACACTATCTACTATTTTTCAGCAAACAAAATGCTGCCGTTCTAGCAGTTTTTTTTTGCTAAAATAGCAAACAATCTGTTATTTTGGAACAGCGACATACTGCAGATAAAACTATATAAAAATATATGAACAATAGTAAAATGGTACACATTGTAAAACTTCAAACGTTAAAAAACAATTAGTATTTTTTGATTATGCAATAACATTTGTGAACAAGCAACCCCTTTTAGTAATTTACATTTAAGGTGGGTATCAAATTCGAGTTTAGCCGCTAAAATCGCCATTTTTCACGATTACTTTTCTCTAGTTACTGGATTGCATTCGCGTACTTTTCAGCAATTTTAAGCAAGGGGAGTAAACTGCACTTTTACTCTCTTACCAGTTTTTACTGGATAATTATTGCTAGAAATGTACGCGAACAGAACTATTGTTGGTGAAGTCAGTTTTGACAAATGTCAACGTCGATATGTCTAATGCCAACGCCATTAAAGCATCACTTTTAAACTTGTTGTTTTGGAATATATTTTCCAAAATTTCTTTTATTACGGAGATTATATTTAGTATGTATTGTATTTGTGATTCCTTTTATAGTCCTTTTGTTTTTAATAATTTTTAGATTGGTAAATTGGCATTATAGATTCGTATATGGGAGCAAACGTCGTGCAATGGTTCATGCTCAATCTCGGCTATAAAAAAGGAGATTCCGTGTCTTTGAGCTGAACATGAAATCGGGCAGCACTCAGTGACAAGAGAGAAGTTCAACACTGCGGTATCATAAATAGTCAAAGTGAGCCTGAAATAACGGCAAAGTGAATGTGAGTATTAAAACCAGATAACATTACAACCTTGCTATTTTAGCGAAATAAAGCCAACTAAATGCCTTAAGAGAATAATGTATGCTTTTCGTTTGAATCAATTAGATTTTTTGCTAAAAGTACCTATTTTATTGGTCAACTTTCATGGCATCGTTCAATACAATACCTATAAATAAAAATAGTAAAATAAATATTAAAAGATAGTAAAATAAATATTAATTAAAATTTTTGTCATGTATATTTGATGAGAGGTGAATTTTTTTATGTATTTTCATCTCCTGAATCCGAAAATAGAGGATAAATTTTTATATGGAACACGTTTTGAGATATACTTTTATTTTTAGTTTTTTACTAGACGCGAGAACCATACCTCAAGCTAGAAATGTCCGGTTATATCGTTGGATCTGTGATAAGTTAAGTGGTTTTAAATACATCGATGAAAATTGGGCACATTTTCATGATGTTTTACAGTGATTCTGTGCCGGTGGAAAAGTGCCAACGGTTGAAATAACGTCCGGTTTCTCTTTGTGCTCGCAAAGGTGATACTTTATCGTAAGAGTAAGACTAGAAGAAAAATGACAAAGTTATAAGCATATTTTTTGATAACGTGCCCTTTTTATACCCTTCACCACTACTGTGGTACAGGGTATAATAAGTTTGTGCATTTGTATGTAACGCCAAGAAGGAAAAGTCTGAGACCCATCGTTTAGTATACCGATCGTCTTAGAATTAAATTCTGAGTCGATTTAGCGATGTCCGTCTGTCTGTCTGTCTGTCTGCTGTCTGTCCGTCTGTTGATGTATTTTTGTGTGCAAAGTACAGCTCGCAGTTTTAGTCCGATTATCCTAAAATTTGGTATGGGGTCCTGTTTCGGCTCAAAGACGATCCCTATTGATTTTGGAAAAAATCGGTTCAGATTTAGATATAGCTGCCATATATATTTTTCACCGATCTGGTCATAATTGGCGTGTATATCAACCGATCTTCCTCAAATTCCGTACATCCGAATATTTTATGAGTCTCGAAAAACTTGCAAAATATCATCCAAATCGGTTCAGATTTAGATATAGCTCCCATATATAGCTTTGGCCCGATTTACACTCATTTGCCCACAGAGGCCAATTTTTAACTCCGATTTAGTTGAAATTTTGCACAGGGAGTAGAATTAGCATTGTTGCTATGCGTGCCAAATTTGGTTGAAATCGGTTCAGATTTAGATATAGCTCCCATATATAGCTTTCGCCCGATTTACACTCATATGACTACAGAGGCTAATTTTTTGCTCCGATTTAGTTGAAATTTTGCACAGGGAGTAGAATTAGCATTGTTGCTATGCGTGCCAAATTTGGTTGAAATCGGTTCAGATTTAGATATAGCTCCCATATATATGTTTTTCTGATTTCGACAAAAATGGTAACAACACCAACATTTTCCTTGTAAAATCGCCACTGCTTAGACGAATAGTTGAAAAAATTACTCTAATTTTCTTAAACTTCTAATACATATATATCGAGCGATAAATCATAAATAAACTTTTGCGAAGTTTCCTTAAGATTGCTTCAGATTTAAATGTTTCCCATATTTTTTTACTAACATTGTGTTCCACCATAGTCCATTAGCCGACTTAAATTTTGAGTCTATAGATTTTGTAAAAGTCTATCAAATTCTGTCCAAACCGAGTGATATTTAAATGTATGTATTTGGGACAAACCTTTATATATAGCACCCAACACATTTGACAGATGTGATATGGTATCGAAAATTTAGATCTTTAAAGTGGTGCAGGGTATAATATAGTCGGCCCCGACCGACTTTAGACTTTCCTTACTTGTTTAAATATATTTTGAACCACTTAACTTATCACAGATCCACATTTGTTCGTCATCTCAATACCTTGCATTTAAATACCAATTACGATATAATCGTACATTTTTAGCTCGAGAAATGATTTTTCTAATGAAAAATGGACAAAAAACCAAAAATATAAGGACATCTCAAAAACTGTTTCATTAAAAAATGTTTAACCTCTATTTTCGAATTCAGTTGATCAAATGCATAAAAAGCAACCTCTAATCAAATCTAGATGTTAGTGTAAACTAGTGTAATTATACCCTAAACCACATAGTGGTCAGGGTATAATAAGTTTGATCGGCCAAAAAATGTGCCTACCAGAAATATTGATTTTAAACCCCATAAAATATATACCGATCGAGTCAGAATCACCTCTTGAGTCGATCTAGCGCTTGGTGTCCGTCCGTCTGTCCATGTATTTGTTGTTCACAGGAATCCGGTCGCAATTATTAACCGATTTTGATGAAATTTTGGAGGTTTTTGGGCACAAGGACGAACGCTATTGAATTTGGAAGAAATCGGATCAAATTTAGATATAGCTCCCATATATATGTATCGCCCGATTTCGACAAATGGGGTCACATTGTGCTTTTTTTCAAACGGATCGTCACCAAATTTGGCAAAAGGTAATCTTTTCCATCGCCCTTTAAGTCTGCAAAATTTCATCCAAATCGGTTCAGATTTAGATATAGCTCTCATATATATGTATCGCCCGAGTTTCCCAAATTTGGCCACAAAACCTTTATTTATCAACCGATCTTACTCAAAGTTGGCTAAATATAATATTCTACAGCACTAACTACACGGATGAAAAAGACTGTTTTTCATATGTTTGGCTATAAACATTATATGTTTGGAACACAAATTTTTAAACACAATATTTTTGAGTGCAAGCATATAATGTTCATAAACTAGCATAACATGTTTGGGACATATATGTTAATATGTTAGAACATATTATGTTTGGCACATAAAATGTTTGTAAATATAATATGCTTGGATGCAAACATATATTAATTTAGAAATAGCCTATAAACATATATGTGTTTAGTAGCTTGGAGCGCTATTTAACAGGGAGCGATATTGAATTAAGTTGGTGGTTGTTGCTTGTTATTACAAAATTAACATTTTATTTTTCCTTGGGCAATTGATCAGCTACTTCTTTGATCCTTACAAACTGTGTGGTCCGCTGTTCGAATCCCCGTCCGGCAAAAGGTAAAATTAAAATAAAAAAAAATCATAAAATTGAATAATTTCTTCTACAATGTTTGTATTACAGAAAAAGGTGCTAAGAACTAAAAAATCTCGTGGAAGTGAGAAAGATGTCGGGGAATATACAATTGGGCAGAAACAAAATTTTGAGCATTCAGGTCGAAAACCTATGTTGTTAGCACCTATATTACCTGTTTATTTTCATAATTCATTATGATTGTAAATATATAAATAAATAAATAAAATTTTGAGCACAATATTGTTTGGGAGAATTTTTTTAAGCATATAATATTTTTGGGTGCAAAATGCTTCCAAACATATTATATGTTCACAAAATAACATATTGTTTTTTGGAAGACAACATTATTGAATTTGGATGCAAAAATACAAAATGTTTGGAACTTTGACTACCCAAACATATATTGTTTAGACCAATATGCTTTCAAACATATTATATATTGGAAGAGATCAAACATATAAATGTTTGGGCAATACCCAAAAATGTATATGCTTGAAGCAAAATATGTTTGGGAGTATATGTTACAGAGGCGATTTTTTGTGAGGGTGTGGGGAACTTTTTTGTCCTTGTAGGGTAAACCGAACATTTTCCTTGGCAACGTTGACTATGAGCAATAGTCAGATTGACACAAAGCACCCATAGACATGTACCCCTTATTTTTCTTAAATATGCAATTGCGGTTTATCTCCCAGACCTATATGTTACCCCACAAATGCTTATGATTACTAATTCTGTAATGGTGGTTTAGGGTATGATATAGTCGGCCCCGCCCGACTTTCTACTTTACTTACTTGTTACTAATTGCTTTTTTTACTTCTTTCCATTACAGATTGTTATGTTTTATCCGCGTGTATAAGGTCAAAGATGAAAAGCAAACGAAAATAAATCCTGGAAAACACTCCAACTCAACTTCCAATACCTCGATGGAATTCAATTTATTTCACACGTTTAATAAATGTAGAAGTTATAATATTAAATGATTTACGGGTTTCATTTCAACATATCGTTAAAAACGACTAATTTCGTTGTAGTTGTTATAGCAGTAAAACTGTTAGCTATTTCAACTAACGCAGTTTGCTATTTCAGCAGCGATGTTTGTCAAAAACTTTTAGCAAATACGTTTGCTAATTCAGCAGCATTTGTATGCTATTTGAGCTGTAAAAAATTTTTGCTGTTTCAACTAACGAATATTTGCAAAATAACTATGTTACATACTACTGTTGTCCCTGCTGTTTTAGCAAACATTTTTGCTATTATGATTAACAAAATTTTTTAGGTGTATGTATGTGCATATATGATATGAGTTAGTTAACACATCACAATTTCCTTCATCACTGTGTAACTCGTTTTCATATCTTCTAGATACGAGAACGACTCAGAACTGACTGCAAGAAAACCTATTTTGATAGGATGGTCCGGAAAGGACATAAACACAATTCTGTGACGAAAATATAATTGCGGTTTTATGGAACTCTGCCTAGGACATGGAAAGGACAATGATTTTTGGATTTGTTTGGTTTTTGTACGACTACAAATTTCCATTACAACTTTGTACTGTGGTAGTTTATTAAACCCCAAAATACAATATCTTCAAGGATTCATTCAGTTGTACTTGACTCTTCTATTGCTTGGATTCTATTTTATGTGTGGTAGAATAATAAAAGGGAAAACATGAAGTATTCTTCGTATTAGGACCTTACAGTAACGTTTGCAACATCTAACAAGTATATACGGCCGTAAGTTCGGCCAGGCCGAAGCTTATCTACCCTCCACCATGGATTGCGTAGAAACTTCTTCTAAACACTGCCATCCATAATCGAATTACTTGGGTTGCGGTAACGCTTGCCGATGGCAAGGTATCTTAAAACCTCCTAACACCGTCTTCTAAATTGTAGGTCCATACGTAGTATATATTAAATTAACAAAATTTTCTATTGAAATAAAAATTTAACAAAATTTACTATAGACATAAAATGTTGACAAAATTTTCTATAGAAATAAAATTTTGACAACATTTTCTATAGAAATAAAATTTTGACAAAATTTTCTATAGAAATGAAATTTTAACAAAATTTTCTACGGAAATAAAATTTTAACAACATTTTCTATAGAAATAAAATTTTGACAAAATTTTCTATAGAAATAAAAATTTGACATAATTTTTTATAGAAATAAAATTTTGGCTCGAGTGGAAACCATGATTATGAACCGATATGGACCAATTTTTGTGTGATTGGGCATCGTCTATGTATAATTATGGACCGATATGGACTAATTTTGGCATGGTTGTTAGAGACCATATACTAACACCATGTTCCAAATTTCAACCGGATCGGATGAAACTTGCTTCACTTAGAGGCTCCGCAAGCCAAATCTGGGGATCGGTTTACATGGGGGCTATATATAATTATGAACCGATGTGGACCTATTTTTGCACGGATGTTAGAGACCATATACTAACACCACGTACCAAATTTCTGACGGATCGGATGAAATCTGCTTCTCTTAGAGGCTCCGCAAGCCAAATCTGAGGGTCCGTTTATATGGGGGCTATACGTAAAAGTGGCCCGATATGGCTCATTTGCAATACCATCCGACCTACATCAATAACAACTACTTGTGCCAAGTTTCAAGTCGATAGCTTGTTTCGTTCGGACGGACGGACATTCTTAGATCGACTCAGAATTTCACCACGATCCAGAATATAGATACTTTATGGGGTCTTAGAGCAATATTTCGATGTGTTACAAACGTAATGACAAAGTTAATATACCAGTCTCGGACAAACTCTTAGAAATCTCTTTCAATTTGGGCCCCTAATCGAACCCGAAATGCAAAAAAAAATCTTTTGAAATATATCGAACAAAAGGTCATTCTGATAATTTTATTTCACTAAATGTAAAAATTACAACTAACTGGAGCACAGGTATCAGTTCTGTGATAGGTCCGTCAGTGGCAATTTGCACCAATTTCCCGTGGGGTACTTTTAGTTGATTTATTATAAATTGATTTTCGAGTTATTTTGATATCTATTTTTTATTCAATTTTATGAAATAAAACATTAGTTGGACCTATAAGTTCAGTCTATAAAGTTTTAGCTAGGGGGGGGGCTATAGCCCCCCTAGGAAAATTGTCTAGCTACGCTAATGCTTGCAGAGCCTCTAAGAGAAACAAATTTCATCCGATTCGGCTGAAATTTTGTACATGATGTTAGTATATGGTCTCTAATGACCATGCAAAAATTGGTCCATATCGGTCCATAATTATATATATCCCCCATATACACCGATCCCCCGATCTCGCTTGCAGAGCCTCTAAGAGAAACAAATTTCATCCGATCCGGCTGAAATTTGGTACATGATGTTAGTATAGGGTCTCTAATGACCATGCAAAAATTGGTCCATATCGGTCCATAATTATATATAGCCCCCATATAAACCGATCACCAGATTTGACCTCCGGAGCCTCTTGGAAGACCAAAATTCATCTGATTCAGTTGAAATTTGGTACGTGATGTTAATATATGGCCTCAAACACCCATGCAAAAATTTGTCGATATCGGTCCATAATTATATATACCGATCCCCTATATAAACAGATCCCCAGATTTGACCTCCGGATCACCTTGGAAGAGCAAAATTCTTCCCATTCGGTTGAAATTTGGTACGTGATGTTAGTATATGGTATCCAACAACCATGCAGGAATTGGTTCCTATCAGTCCATAATTATATATAGCTCCCATATAAACCGATCGCCAGATTTGACCTCCGGTGCCTTTTGGAGAAGCAAAATTCATCCGATCTGGTTGAAATTTGGTACGTGGTGGTAGTATATGATATTTAACAACCATGCCAAAAGTGGTCCATATCAGTCCATAATCATTTATAGCCCCCATATAAACCGATCCCGAGATTTGGTTTTGGAGCCCCTTGGATGAGCAAATTTCATCCGAGTGAGTTGAAATTTGTGGATGACAGTCTTTCGTAAAAGTTTCTACGCAATCCATGGTGGAGGGTACATAAGATTCGGCCTGGCCGAACTTACGGCCGTATATAGGTTAGGTTAGGTTAGGTGGCAGCCCGGTGTATTAGGCTCACTTAGACTATTCAGTCCATTGTGATACCACATTGGTGAACTTCTCGCTTATCACTGAGTGCTGCCCGATTCCATGTTAAGCTCTATGACAAGGGACCTCCTTTTTATAGCCGAGTCCGAACGGCGTTCCACATTGCAGTGAAACCACTTAGAGAAGCTTTGAAACCCTCAGAAATGTCACCAGCATTACTAGGATGGGATAATCCACCGCTGAAAAACTTTTTGGTGTTCGGTCGAAGCAGGAATCGAACCCACGACCTTGTGTATGCAAAGCAGGCATGCTAACCATTGCACCACCGTGGAGCCGTATATACTTGTTCACGATTATTTTTCTTTAATAATCCATTTTAAAGAATAAAGACTTTATAACAAGTTACTTAAGACTATTCCCCATCGAGTTATATTGAAATTTGCATCAAAGAGGTATAATTTTATACATTTTTTACAGAGTTGGTTTTGATTTTAGCGGCTAAACTCGAACTTAGTACCGCTGCCAACATTTTATTTAATTTGACTGCACTTCTGAGAATCCTCACCACGTCGAAAACAGTCGTATGCGATATCCAAAACTCGCCGCAAAAGTGCCGTCACTATTGAGAAGTTGGACCACACCAAGTTACTAAAAAAAAATATCACATGAGTGCAATTATTGGGTACCTTTTTAGATAAATTTAGACCGACGCCCCATGTTTCCTGTGAATTTCGAGTAAATCGAGTAGTTCTTTAGAAAAAATCGGACAAAATCCCTTGTAGATTTTTTTTCTACAGATCAAATTCAACAATCCCTGAAACTATCAAAGAAATCGGAGAACTTTTCTTACATTTAAAGTTGGACACCTCCCCTTGCCCCACTCCTCCCTGTCAAACTGTCAATAAATGAAATGCCCTATATTAATAAATATTTTCCCTATACTTTAATTAAAGTTGGGCAAAGAAGGGTTCGCCATTCGCGAGCAAGAAGCCATCGTAACATTTTCTGCAACTTTCAAGCAAATAGGAAAATCCAAATCCTATTTCCAAAACTTCCGGAAAGGGGGAGAACCCCTTCCTGACCAAATATCAATAAAACAGGTAACCCGTATTCATTTCATAACCCCTCTACCACGTTCTCTTTAAATTTCAAGTAATTCGTAGATGTTTAGTTTTTCCACTATAATTAAAAAAATGGGCATAAGGGAAACTATAGGAGTGGTCCCTCTTTCCGACGAAATATCGAAAAATAAACTAGCTGTTCTTTATCTAGTAGCCAGCCCAGCCTTCCCTAAAACGTTTAAGCAAATCGGAGAACTTTAGGTCCAATTTGCAAAAAATCGGGCAAGGCGGAGGTCCTTTTGGTGTTCGACGAAAACTGGAATTGAGCCCAAGAGCCTTTGTATGCAATACAAATCATTGCACCACGGTGACCCAGAAAAAATGCAACGAAATTTTTTAAAGCCGATTTAACTTTATTTTAGTTCATGACAATTAATTGATTTTAGTTCAATTTTGCCAAATGTGAGGAATTTTTTTTATTTTAACCCTCTCATGACCGAATTAAAATGCACGTGTCTAAAAATTTATAAAATCCTTGCTATCCTGGTTCGTCACAAAAATGCAAAAAATCGCATGTCGAACATATTGAGCGTAAGAGGGTTAATTATGCTTAAATAGTGCTTACTTTAATGACGTGAACTAAAAAATGAGAAAAAAATAGTTCATATTTTCCGAAAATGGGTGAAGTTTGCTTAAATCATGATCAGAAGTTTCACAAATTAGTAAATTTTTCTTAAATTGTGTCTTGTTTGAACTTCATATAGAGCTAAAGACATTTTAACAATTTGTAATTCCATTTTTGTTCTTCCAAAATATGAAACTTCTTAAAACAACAGAAAAAAAATTATTTTTAATAAATTTTCTTCAATTTGACAAAAATTATTAAATTATTTGTACCATGTCGCAATTACTAAAATATTTTAATTAAAATTTTATAAAATAAACCTACATTTTCTTTCATGGAGGATTCATTTTTTTTGTGGGTGTGACTCTATAGTTCAAAAGATCGTGCTCTTGCAAATAAAAAGGCCCTCTCATCAGTTAATGGAACACCCTCAAGTCCTTAATTGAGGGTGTTTAACCATGGTCGATTGTAAATGTGTTTTGTGTGCTTTTCCATTTTCATGAGTGTGTTTCCTGGGTTAAGATGTCATGGTTAGAGTACTGTCATTACATACTTTTAGGTGTATCCCTGTCAAAGTTCATTCAACTACGATGAAGGAAAACCAAAAGCCTGAAATGTCACGAGTGTGTTTGGTTTCCCTGAAGCTAGCAGATATGAGAAGTTATGACAAATTTCCTCCGCCAGATTAACCCTTTAATTCTCAAGGTTGTTTTTTTTTCTTCTTGTTTTTTGTCAACTGATGAAATAATTACTTCATCAGTTGGCCAGATTAACCCTTTAATTCCCAATGTTGGTTTTTTTCTTCTTGTTTTTTGTCAACTGATGAAATAATTACTTATTCAGTACAAGCTGTAAAAGCCACTGGTCAGTGTTGCCAGTATTGGGGATTTTTCCCAAAATCGGGTATATTTTTTGTGGATGGGGATAACATTTTTGAGTTGGGGATTTGGTGGGGAACTTCCACAAATTTGGGGATTTTTTTTTTGTTTATATGTGGCATTATAGAGGAAATTGGCAACGATAATTAATATAAATACATGACAAATTATTTTTGGCTATAGTTTATAAAAAAATTATGAATGAATTATTATTATTATTCAATACATGAAATTTGTGTATGTGTGTGTGTGTAATTGTATAACTAATCTCCATTTTTACAACTTTTGTCTTATAAACTTTTTACAAGCCAACTTATAAGGAGTTGATAAGACAAAAGTTGTAAAAATTGAGATTTTTGTGGGGAATTTTCGAACTATGTTCAGTATAATAAATCCGATTAAGAATTATGGTTTATATGAAATTCTTTACTTCTAAATACTTACAGAAAGGCTTAAAGAAGTACAGAGAATATCCAAAAAAAAAAAAAACAATTTTCTTCCTCTTATTCCACCGCATTTATTTGGGGGTCCAAGAGCTATTTTAGGTTAGGTTAGGTATAGTGGCAGCCCGATATTTCAGGCTCACTTAGACTATTCAGTCCATTGCGATACCACAGTGGTGAACTTCTCTCTTATCACTGAGTGCTGCCCGATTCTATGTTAAGCTCAATGACGGCAAGACTATTTAGAACTATGTTTTGATTCATAAATGTTGAATCACATGTTGACCCCGAATTCCCATTTTTATTTCTCGAGAATTTAGAAGATGATTCGATGACTCTTTATACGAATAACAGGTTGGCTGATAAGTCCCCGGTCTGACACATAGATGGCGTCGCTAGTATTAAATGCATATTATTTTTATATAGTACCAACCTTCAAATGATTCGTGTCAAAACTTGACGTCTGTAAGTCAATTAGTTTGTGAGATAGAGCGTCTTTTGTGAAGCAACTTTTGTTACTGTGAAAAAAATGGTAAAAAAGGAATTTTGTATTTTGATAAAATACTGTTTTCTGAAGAAGAAAAAATACGGTGGAAGCAAAAACTTGGCTTGATAATGAGTTTCCGGACTCTGCCCCAGGGAAATCAACAATAATTGATTGGTATGCAAAATTCAAGCGTGGTGAAATGAGCACGGAGGACGGTGAACGAAGTGGAAGCCCGAAAGAGGTGGTTACCGAAGAAAACATCAAAACAATCCACAAAATGATTTTGAATGGCCGTAAAATGAAGTTGATCGAGATAGCAGAGGCCTTAAACATATCAAAGGAACGTGTTGGTCATATCATTCATCAATATTTGGATATGCGGAAGCTCTGTGCAAAATGGGTGCCGCGCGAGCTCACATTTGACCAAAACCAACAACGTGTTGATGATTCTGAGCGGTGTTAGCAGCTGTTAACTCGTAATACACCCGAGTTTTTCCGTCGATATGTGACAATGGATGAAACATGGCTCCATCATTACACTCCTGAGTCCAATCGACAGTCGGCTGAGTGGACAGCGACCGGTGAACCGTCTCCGAAGCGTGGAAAGACTCAAAAGTCCGGTGGCAAAGTAATGGCCTCTGTTTTTTTGGGATGCGCATGAAATAATTTTTATCGATTATCTTGAGAAGGGAAAAACCATCAACAGTGACTATTATATGGCGTTATTGGAGCGTTTGAAGGTCGAAATCGGGGCAAAACGGTCCCATATGAAGAAGAAAAAAATGTTGTTCCACCAAGACAACGCACCGTGCCACAAATCATTGAGAACGATGGCAAAAGTTCATGAATTGGGCTTCGAATTGCTTCCCCACCCACCGTATTCTCCAGATCTGGCCCCCAGCGACTTTTTCTTGTTCTCAGACCTCAAAAGGATGCTCGCAGGGAAAAAAATTTGGCTACAATGAAGAGGTGATCGCCGAAACTGAGGCCTTTTTTGAGGCAAAACCGAAGGAGTACTACCAAAATGGTATCAAAAAATTAGAAGGTCGTTATAATCGTTGTAAAGGGTGATACGGTCAAAGTTTGGTCAAGGGAAAACGCGTGAAAATCGGTGAAATCGTTTATTTAAAAAATTAAATTAAATTTCTTTTTCAAGTTCAATTAGTATAAAATTCAGGAAAAATATTCAGTTAGGCTTTCGCTTTTCCAAATCCGAATTGCCGAGCCTCACGCTTGACACCTGCCATCATATTTTGTACAGCCACCTTGTCCACCTTCTTCGCCGCATAAAGCCAGTTTGCCTTGAACTGCTGCTCGTCCTTAGCAGTTTTTTTGGTCTTCTTTAGGTTCCGCTTGACAATAGCCCTGTATTTCTCAATTGAGCGGAGCTCTGGCGTGTTGGGAGGGTTCTTGTCTTGAGAACAACCTGCACGTTGTTGGCGGCGTACCACTCCATGGCCTTTTTACCGTAATGGGAAGATGCCAAATCCGGCCAAAACAGTACGGAACAACTGTGTTTCTTCAGGAAAGGCAGCAGACGTTTATTCAAACACTCTTTCACGTAAATTTCTTGGTTGACAGTCCCGGAAGCTATGAAAATGCTGCTTTTCAAGCCACAGGTACAGATGGCTTGCCAAACTAGATATTACTTTGCGAACTTTGACAGTTTTATGTGCTTGAAAATATCTGCTACCTTTCCCCTTCCTTTTGCCGTATAAAACTCCTGTCCCGGAAGCTGCTTGTAGTCGGCTTTGACGTAGGTTTCGTCGTCCATTACCACGCAGTCAAACTTCGTCAGCATCGTCGTGTACAGCCTCCGGGATCGCGCTTTGGCCGTCGTATTTTGTTTATCATCGCGATTTGGAGTCACTACATTCTTGTAAGTCGATAGTCCGGCTCGTTTTTTGGCTCGATGCACGGTTGTAGACGATACACCCAGCTTATTTGCGGCATCTCGGAGAGAGAGGTTAGGGTTTCGCTTGAAACTACCGGCAACTCTCTTTGTCGTCTCAGCGGCTTCCGGTTTTCGATTTCCCCCCGATCCAGACTTCCTGGCCGTCGACAAACGTTCCCCAAACACTTTAATTACATTTCTAACGGTTGATTTGGCAACTTTTAGCGATTTTGCCAGCTTTGCGTGCGAGTAGCTCGGATTTTCGCGATGCGCGAGCAACATTTTGATACGTTGCTCTTCTTGCTTGGACGGCATTTTGACAACTGAAGAGTGAATTCCAAAATCAAAATAGGAGCAACATTCTACACACACACCTTCAAAATGAGGGGTGTTCAGGTTTTTTAAATGCAAAATTGAAAGAAATACGTCAAGTTTATATTGACCAAATTTTGACCGTATCACCCTTTATCGCTCTTGAAGGGAACTATGTTGAATAATAAAAACGAATTTTGACAAAAAAATTTGTTTTTCTTTGTTAGACCGGGGACCTATCAGCCAACCTGCTAACTAACTCTGATGAGGGCTTGTATCGGAATATATCTTGAGCACCAAAAATTGTATATTTGTCCAATTTTAAATTTTTTACGGATTTTCTACAGAAGAGTCTATTCCTTTATTTTTTTTTTCAAAAAAATTTGCCAAAAAACGTATTGAGGTCTTTTGTGGGTATTTCTGAATTAATTTGGGGATTTTTGGGGATCAAAGCGTTGAGTTTTGCGGACAAGAGCCCGGAAAATACTGTCAACACTGTCCCTGGTAACAGTGTTATTTTGGGGCATTAGAGGGTTAATCATATTTGGTGTTGTTGTATTGTGGAATTACTCAACATTTTACGACCCAGCTTGTGTTCGAAAGGTATGAGAGTTTGGTTAATTGACTACATCAGGAAAAGGACTAATATTCATGGCCACAGATAGGCCAATAGATTTTAAATTTTAATTAAAAATGTTTACAGCAGTTTGCAGTCTTAATTTCATTATCTTTCATTTGGGTAAATTGAAATTCAAACTGGTAAAAATGTTATTCAGATCCAATGATTTTATATTTACTTAAATTATTTTGGTATTGAATTTGGTATTATATAAATTGGATATGGGAAAAATGCAACAATTTAAATTTCTTAATAATCAATAATGATTTCTCCAATGCTTGTGTTTATGCCATACAGTCGACTTTCGATAATTTGAAACTCAAAGGACAAGAGAAAAAGTTCAAATTACCAAGTGTTTGAAAATAATAAGACTTCAAATTATCGAGAGAGAACAGCGAATAAGTTAAAATAAACAAGAGTATTAATAAATCAGGAAAATTAGTTTTACTTCATATTATTCTGAAAAAAAAAATGTGTTATTTTAGCGATCTATCGTTATCTAATGAATTTTCTATTGTTATGAGTGCTGAATAGAATCAGTCACTTGTGTCAATTCTAAGGGCGTAGGAGCGTATGTTATTAATAGATTTCCTTGCCTCGCTCAATGTGGTCTTCTTCATTTTCTTCCTTGTTGTTGTCCAAATCTAAAAGTTCAGCATCAGTAAGAACTCCATAACACAGATGTCAATATCAACTTGAACAAAATCCTCAAAAGTTAAATCTCCACAGTTACACCCTCAAAAAAAATCGCCTCTCTAACATATGTTCCAAACATATTTTGCAGGAAACACATATATTATTGGATACTGCCGAAACATTAATATGTTTGTTTTATGTGAACATATTCTATTTTTGGAAGCATTTTGAACCAAAAATATTATATGTTTGGAAGAATTTTCCCCAAAGAAGATTGTGCTCATTACCTAACATAATTTTCACTTCCACGAAATTTTTTAGTTCTTGGCACCTTTTTCTGTAATACAAATAATGTTGAAGAAATTATTCAATTTTATAATTTTTTTAAATTTTACCTTTCGCCTGAACGGAGAATCGAACCGAGGACCATACAGTTTGTAAGCCAACACACTACCACTGAGCTACGTAGCTGTTATAGTCACCAGAAGACAACTATCGTTTTAAGTTACATTTATATAGCATAGTTTGCAGCGCCCACGAGCCCATGCAAACATAACATTATTTAACAGAAACATACATGTGTTGGCAACGTGGAGTAGTGGTTAGCATGTCTGCCGTACATGCAAAGGGTCGTGGGTTCAATCCCTGCTCCGACCAAACACCAATTGTTTTTTTTTTTTAATTTACACATTTATATTTATACTATATTAAATTTTTATAATGAAACTTCGAAATGTGGGTTATTAAAGATTTACAGTCAGAAACAGTGCTTGATATAAACGAAATGGACTGAGCTTTTGGATAAAATATTAGTTTTTTATTGCAAAAATAACAATTTTGTAATAAAAAACTGGTTTTGGTATAAAAGTTTGATATTTTGGAAGGAATTCAAAAACTCTAACAAAGGAAGAACGTGGGGTCGAGTATAAACATACATAAATAATTTTATAATATACACAAATTAAATAATATTTAGACTTAAATTAAATAATATTTAAACTTCAGCGTAAAAAATTTTTGGCCTTATCATAAAGCAGTTTCCGAAACAACATATAAGCGGTTTCACAGAAATTGCTCTCTTTCGATTCTCTCGCTGTGTTAATTTGATATCTTTCGTCAACCCTCCCGGTTTTTATCTCTATTTCTTTCTCTATACTCTCTCTCTCTCTCTCTGTCGCTCTCTGAATAAAATATCACAACATATATATGTTTACTCGAAATTTGTAAATTTATATATGTTTACATTCACACATATAATTTTTATGAAACATGCATGCCCCAAACATAATATATTCTAACATATTAACATATGTGTTCCAAACATTTAGTGTTAGTTTGAGAACATTACATGTTTGCATTTAAATATATTGTGTTTAAAAATTGTGCCGAAACACATTTTGTTTATATCGAAACATATGAATAACATATTTTTCTAACAGTGTAGATACTCGAAAATATTGGTAGTTCTGATTACTATAGTTCATTATCTGTTTGTCTAAACCCGAACTTTTTGAAACAGTTTTTAAGAGTCTTATGCGCCTTACAGACTATCAGTTATTCCGGACGACAGTGCTCGTGTCGAACATATCCCATATATCGGCCACATTATAAGTTAAGTCCGAAGGCATAATCGATACTGCTGCATGTTTATGGGATCGATAACACATAGTCATCGCCGACAAGTCTTATCGGTTCGACACACTGTAAGATTCTTTAGAAACACCGACATTCCGTCCGGAATAACTGATAGTCTGTAAAGCGCATTAGGGTTGACATTTTCAGGCGTTATCGAGCATCGTTACAGCGGCTAAAACAGCTACAGTGGCGTGCAGAAATGAGTACATATGTTAATATTTTTTTTTTTTTTCAATTCTAAACGAATAAAAAAGCGGCAATAAAGAAACTCAAAATAATTTTATTTTTCCTTTATTCCGTCTTCAATTCTAAATAAAACAAGTATATACGGCCGTAAGTTCGGCCAGGCCGAAGCTTATGTACCCTCCACCATGGATTGCGTAGAAACTTCTACTGAAGACTGTCATCCACAATCGAATTACTTGGGTTGCGGTAACACTTGTCGATGGCAAGGTATCTTAAAACTTCCTAACACCATAATATATACCACATTGTCCATACGTGGTATATATTAAACTAATTAAGTTTAAAGTTTCTATAGAAATAAAATTTTGACAAAATAAAATTTTGACAACATTTTCTATAGAAGTAAAATTTGGAAAAAATTTTCTATAAAAATAAAATTTGGAAAAAATTTTCTATAGAAATAAAATTTGGAAAAAATTTTCTATAGAAATAAAATTTGGAAAAAATTTTCTATAGAAATAAAATTTTGACAAAATTTTCTATAGAAATAAAATTTTGACAAAATTTTCTATAGAAATAAAATGTTGACTAAATTTTCTATAGAAATAACATTTTGACAATGTTTTCTATAAAAATAAAATTTTGGTAGATTATTTTTGGCTGGAGTGGCAACCATGATTATGAACCAATATGGACCAATTTTTGTGTGATTGGGGATTGGCTATATAACTATAGACCGATATGGACCAATTTTGGCATGGTTATTAGCGGCCTTATACTAACACCACGTTGCAAATTTCAACCGGATCGAATGAATTTTGCACCTCCAAGAGGCTCCGGAGATCAAATCTGGGGAACGGTTTATATGGGGGCTATATAAAATTATGGACCGATATGGGCCAATTCTTGCGTGTTTGTTAGAGACCACATTCGAACACCATGTTCCAAATTTCAACCGGATCGGATGAATTTTGCTCCTCCAAGAGGCTCCGAAAGCCAAATCGGGGGATCGGTTTATATGGGGGCTATATATATACTTATGGACCGATGCGGACCAATCTTTGCATGGTTGTTAGAGACCATATACTTACACCATGTACCAAATTTCAGCCGGATCGGATGAAATTTGCTTCTCTTAGAGGGTCTGTAAGCCAAATTTGGGGATCCTTTTATATGGGGGCTATACGTAAAAGTGGACCGATATGGCCTATTTGCAATACCATCCGACCTACATCAATCACAACTACTTGTGCCAAGTTTCAAGTCAATAGCTTGTTTCGTTCGGAAGTTAGCGTGATTTCAACAGATGGACGGACATGTCCAGATCGACTAAGAATTTCACCACGACCCAGAATATATATACTTTATGGGGTCTTAGAGCAATATTTCGATGTGTTACAAACGGAATGACAAAGTTAATATACCCCCATCCTATGGTGGAGGGTATAATAAAATTATTTTGAGTTTCTTTATTAATGCTTATTTTATTCGTTTATTTTATTTCTGCACGCCACTGTATATTCACCTTTTCATTCTTTTAATGCTATCCAGCACAAGAGAAACAATTTCTCTGTGGTAGAAAGTTTTAAAGTTCTGGATAATGGTCTAATGGCTGTATCTTTGATGTCGTGCTGGGTGGAAAAAATATCAATTTCACGTGATCTAGGGGGTGGGTTATTAAGCACGGTACAGTTATACAAAAACAATAAGATTTTGCATTTTTCCTTTTTCATGTCATCATTAACCGAGGAATCACCAACTTCAAAATAGAGAGAGTAAAATAACAGAAATTCAAATTATATAATGTTGGCGAGAAAGATGCTCAAATTATCAAAGTGTCAAACTCGTACTGGTATTTTTTTTTTTTTTTTCAATTTATCGAGTTTTTTCAAGGGACCGGTAAAAGACTGGCGTTTTCTTTTCTTTTAAAAAATGCACACTTTTTTTGCATTTTGCCCGGAAAATGTACTCTTTAGGTTCAAAATGAAGGCAAAGCACTTTTTTCAGAAAAGAAAAAACCATCAAATTAACGAGTGTCAAATTATCATCTCGAAAAAATGTGGTTATAACTCACTTGAATTGCAACAATATCGAAGGGGATATTTACGATGTATTATATCCTAGCTAGAAATTATCCAAGACACAACCCATCCATATTGTAGACAACAATCTTAATGTAAACGAACTTGGCATTATTGACTAAGAGACCAGAGATATAAAAACTCAGCAATAGAAACTAATTACGAAACTGCTAGATGGCACTCAACTATTTACACTGTCTTACAATCTTTTAAGATTTTGTTCTTAATGTGGGGAATTTTCTTTGTTATCTGGAAACTCTAATCGAATTGACAAAATTTGTATGCTTTCAAGAAAATTTATTAGACATAATTAATTTTTTTCACTTGTTAAAGAAAATTTTGTAGTTTGAAAGAAAAAATTGGAGTTCAAAATGGCAAGAACGTCTTTAGTGACATACGAAGTTCACGATGGGCACATTTGTAATAAAATTTACATATTTAAAGAAATAATTTAGTAAAAGGTTTTACTTCATTTGTATATATTTTTTCCGTTTTTAAGTTCATTTAAGTAACGTACGCAAAAAATTTTTACAGTAAAGGAAACTTTCTCCATATCTAATAATTCCAAGAACTAAAATAAAGTTAAATTGGCTTTAGTGAAATAGAGAGTTCACTTTTTTTGAGTGAACCTGCAGTTGGTTCCAATACATAGCAGCTACCTTGTATAAGAAGAAAAAACTTCTCAACCACAAAAGAAAGCCAACTCGTTGCTAGTTGCTAGTTTACGTCCAATGCTCCGTCTTATAACTCTAGAATCTTTGCGCCATCTACAATATATTTATTTGCCCTAATGCCTACAAAGACTAAAACATAAACCATTATGTCGATAGATGTCGCCAATGTGTTAATGGAACTTTATGTGGTGCAGGAATTGGCGAAATATTACACATGTTTTCAATACTTAAGTAAACTTATTTTTATTTATATTAAAACTTTATTTAAATCTCTGTTATGATATTGTGGCAAAATTTGAAGACACAATTAAAGAAAAACGGAAATGTTATTATACATCAAACAGATTGGCGCCATCAAGTAGTTCATAATTTACATACCGTGTTCTGTCTTTATGAAGCATGGTTTTGTATTGTTCTACTTAATAACGCTATTAGGCGATAGATGGCAATTGTGGTAAACCCTCCTTACCAACGAAATACTTGAATGTTCAGCCAATAACATAGAAATAATGTTTGATATTATCCTTTAATTTTTTTTTTAGTTTGCCTCGGAGGATATAAAAAACATAATGATTTCTATTATCAATTTGTTTTAATTATATATTAAACACTAATATCAATTTAATTTGAGCAAATTTACCAGCGAGCAATAAGCATGGGATATTATTTTACGGGTTAATAAAAGCCATTTTTAAATAAAACACAAAGAGTTTGTAGTTTAGTTAAATATATATTATTAAACGATCATTTTTTATTAATGAATTTTGAAAAACAGTTTATATAACAACGGCGGACAGCTGCAAAGAGATCAATGTTAGAAACAAAAATGAAAAGAGATGCATTTTTTTTGGATATGGGAAAGCAAAAATTATACATTAACAAAAGATGGGAGTGAGATGTATATCTGGGAATTACTTAATAGTTAAAAAGTTCCTTTGTTGATCTAATACTTACAAAATATAGGACTTTACGCCAAAATGAAGTTTTCGGCAAATATCATTTCAAACGTGCAACTTGGCGTAACAAATCGAGGTTAATTCTTTGTTTCGTTTCGTAGACGAATTTTGATGCCAATCGACTCGATGTTGAATAATTTAAACATTTTATGTTGGCCAAAATCGTTTTAGATCAAAATGTTATTTTTATTTATTTTTATAGAAAATTTTGTTAAAATTTTATTTTTATACACAATTTGTCAAAATTTTATTTCTTCAGAAAATTTTGCCAACTTTTTTTTCCTATAGAAAATGTTGTCAACATTTTATTTCTATAGATAGGTTAGGTTAGGTTAGGTTAGGGGTGGCAGCCCGATGTACCAGGCTCACTTAGACTATTCAGTCCATTGCGATACCACATTTGTGAACTTCTCTCTCTCTTAGCACTGAGTGCTGCCCGATTCCACGTTAAGCTCAATGACAAGGGACCTCCTTTTTATAGCCGAGTCCGAACGGCGTTCCACATTGCAGTGAAACCACTTAGAGAAGCTTTGAAACCCTCAGAAATGTCACCAGCATTACTGAGGTGGGATAATCCACCGCTGAAAAACTTTTTGGTGTTCGGTCGAAGCAGGAATCGAACCCACGACCTTGTGTATGCAAGGCGGGCATGCTAACCATTGCACCACGGTGGCTCCCATTTCTATAGATAATTTTGTCAAAATTTTATTTCTATAAAAACAATTATTTCAAAATTTTATTTCTATAGAAAAAATTCTCAAAATTTTATTTCTATAGTTTTTTTGTTATGTTAGAATATTTTGTCAATATTTTATTTCTATGGAAAATTTTGTCAAAATTTTATTTCTAAAGAAAATTTTGCCAATTTTTTTTTCTATTTAAAAATTTGTCAAAATTTTATTTCTAAAGAAAATTTTGTCAAAATTTTATTCCTATAGAAAATTTTGCAAAATTTTATTTCTAAAGAAAATTTTGCCAATTTTTGTTTTTTCTATAGAAAATTTTGTCAAAATTGTATTTCTATAAAAATTTTGTCAAAATTTTATTTCTATAGACAATTTTGTGAAAATTTTATTTCTATAAAAACAATTATGTCAAAATTGTATTTCTATAGATTTTTTTTATTTTAGAGTATTTTGTCAATATTTTATTTCTATGGAAAATTTTATGTCTGTAGAAAAGTTTGTCAAAATGTTATTTCTTTAGAAAAGTTTGTCAAAATTTTATTTCTTTAGAAAAGTTTGTCAAAATTTTATTTCTATAGATTTTTTTTTATTTTAGAGTATTTTGTTAATATTTTATTTCTATGGAAAATTTTGTCAGAATTTTATTTCTAAAAAAAATTTTGACAATTTTTTGTGTGGAAAATTTTGTCAAAATTGATTTTTTCTAGAGAAAATTTTATTTCAATAGAAAATTTTGACAAATTTTATTTCTGTAGAAAATTTTGTCAAAATTTTATTTCTTTAGAAAATTTCGTCAATATTTTATTTCTAAAGAAAAGTTTGCCAATGTTTATTTTTTCCATAGAAAATTTTGTCAAAATTTTATTTCTATGGAAAATTTTGTCAAAATTTTATTTCTATAGAAAATTTTATCAAAGTTTTGTTTCTATAAAAACAATTATGTCAAAATTTTATTTCTATAGAAAATTTTCTCAAAATTGTATTTCTATAGATTATTTTATTTTAGAGTATTTTGTCAATATTTTATATCTATGGAAAATTTTGTCAAAATTTTATGTCTGTAGAAAAGTTTGTCAAAATGTTATTTCTTTAGAAAAGTTTGTCAAAATTTTATTTCTATAAAAACAAATATGTCAAAATTTTATTTCTATAGAAATTTTTTTATTTTAGAGTATTTTGTCAATATTTTATGTCTATGGAAAATTTTGTCAGAATTTTATTTCTAAAGAAAATTTTGACAATTTTTTTTGTATGGAAAATTTTGTCAAAATTGATTTTTTCTAGAGAAAATTTTATTTCAATAGAAAATTTTGACAAATTTTATTTCTGTAGAAAATTTTGTCAAAATTTTATTTCTTTAGAAAATTTCGTCAATATTTTATTTCTAAAGAAAATTTTGCCAATGTTTATTTTTTCTATAGAAAATTTTGTCAAAATTTTATTTCTATGGAAAATTTTGTCAAAATTTTATTTCTGTAGAAAAATTTATCAAAGTTTTGTTTCTATAAAAACAATTATGTCAAAATTTTATTTCTATAGAAAATTTTCTCAAAATTTTATTTCTATAGAAAATTTTCTCAAAATTTTATTTCTATAGATTTTTTTATTTTAGAGTATTTTGTCAATATTTTATTTCAATGGAAAATTTTGTCAAAATTTTATTTCTTTCATTCGTTTTGTTTTGTTATTGTTGGTTTTTGTTCTTTAATCATTGTTGTTGTTTTTTAATTTCAGCTTAAAACTATACATTGACTAAACTACAAGTGTGTGTACGAATTTATTTCGGCATAAGCCGGCTATCAATGTAAAGCCTTTTTTCGGAGGGTTCAAGTGTGGTTTATTGTTGGGTTTAATTAACTGCCTGAATTTATTCTGATAATTGGTTGATAGTTTTGCTGCAAGTAGAGGATGCTGATGAGGAATGTGGTAATTCCGAAACGTGCGTCCATCCAACCATCTTGTAGTCTATAGGGCTTTGCCCAAATAAATTTGACAAACATTCTTTTCCTCTGTTGGTTAAGCTACACTTGTAGTTTAGTTAATGTATGGTTTTAAGCTGAAATCAAAAAAAAAAAAAAAAAAACAACAACAATGATTAAAATTTTATTTCTTTAGAAAAGTTTGTCAAAATTTTATTTCTAAAGAAAATTTTGCCAATTTATTTCCTATAGAAAATGTTGTCAAATTTTATTTCTATGGAAAATTTTGTTAAAATTTTATTTCTTTAGAAAATTTCGTCAATATTTTATTTCTAAAGAAAATTTTGCCAATGTTTATTTTTTCTATAGAAAATTTTGTTAAAATTTTATTCCTATAGAAAATTTTGTCAAAATTTTATTTCAATAGAAAATTTTGTCAAAGTTTTATTTCTATAGAAAATATTGTCAAAATTTTATTTCTATAGAAAATATTGTCAAAATTTTATTTCTATAGAAAATTTTTCAAAAATTTATTTTTGTAGAAAATTTTGTCAAAACTTAATTCTATAGAAATTTTTGTTGAAATTTTATTTCTATAGAAAATTTTATTTCTTTAGAAAAGTTTGTCAAAATTGTATTTCTATAGATTTTTTATTTTAGAATATTTTGTCAATATTTTATTTCTATAGAAAATTTTGTCAACATTTTATTTCTAAAGAAAATGTTGTCAACATTTTATTTTTATAGAAAATTTTGTTAACATTTTATTTCTATAGAAAATTTGTAAAGTACCGCTTAGTTGGTAAGGAATATTTTGCAAAATATCAGGAATTCTACCAATTTACCTAACAAAAAAATGTACCATTTGTTGTAGAATTCTACCAACAGTAGCAACCGTGTTCACAGCCCTGTAGCAGCCCCCGGCTGTAGACCCAATGGCTGGCTATGAGGGCTGTACTTGAATTGTGGTAACAGTTGTATCTTAAATTCATCCATCAGGCTCAAAAAATCAAGATATAATTATGAATCGATATGGGCCACAATGTGTGGTTGTTAGAGAGGACATACTGACATCACATACCCAATTTCAACCAGGTCGGAGGAACTTCGCTCCACCAGCAGGCTGAAGAAGTCAAATGTGAGGGTCGGTTTATATAATTATGAACCAATTTCTTTGCACGATTATTAAATAGCATATATTGATATCACGTACAAAATTTCGGATGAAATTTGCCCATTGAAGAGGATGGCCAAATCACTCCTTATGGGCTCATTACGGGGTCTGAGAACAATATTTCGATGTTTTACAAACGGAATGAAAGAGTATTTTTAGCGGTATTAATTCCAAATAATTTAAGATACTAAAACTTGATACTAAATTTACTACTCTATGGGACCTTTACTAACCTAGTAGGCTTCTAGATAAGAAAAATTGTACAGGTACCTATGGATTTGGAAATAAATCATACTGGTTATTAAACTGCTCTGCCATCTTATTGAAAGATTTGCGACAGTCTAGGGATATGTTAGGTTAGGTTAAAGTGGCAGCCCGATTAAGATTCAGGCTCACTTAGACTATTCAGTCCATTGTGATACCACATTAACTAAAAGTACCTATTACATATGGGCACTTCTAGTTTTAACCGTTGAACCTTCTCGATTATTTTCTTCTGTTGAACCAACCAGATTGTTCCAAAAACATTAGCAGACTGCTTAAGTTAACGTTTTCCAGGTCCACCAGTAATCTGAAGCTATAAGCCCATAAAATTTGCTTACGCCTTACACAAAATGCAGGACACTCACACAAGAGGTGTTTTATTGATTCCTTTTCCTCCGCATCATGACAGCTCATACAATAGTCATTATACTTCGCACCAATAGTTTTTGCAAAATCGCCTATCAGGCAGCGACCCGTTATAGCAGATATCAGGAGTGATATCTGGCGTCTCGAGAACACTAGCATATCTAGTGTGCGGTTTAAGTTTAAATGGGGCCATATTTGCTTGGTGTCGTTACAACCCTTACAATTCTCCCATCGAACATTTGCCATCATGACAGCCTTCTCACGCAGTAAGAGCTTGCAGGTAGCCAGAGGCATACCAACAGATTCTAGTTCCCCTGGAATATGTAAGGTAGTATCTAGCCTTGCTAGCTCATCTGCTTCGCAGTTCCCCGGTATGTTCCTATGGCCAGGCACCCATATTAGGTGAATATTGTGCTGCTCAGCCATCTCATTGAGAGATTTGCGGCAGTCGATGGCCGTTTTCAAGTTGAGGAACACAGAGTCCAAGGATTTTATTGCAGGTTGACTGTCTGAGTATATATTAATGCCAATATTGCTTGGAGCATTACTTCTCAGCCAATTCACCACTTCTCTTATTGCTAATATTTCAGCCTGAAAAACACTACAGTGATCAGGTAATCTTTTCGCTATTCGAAGTTCCAGATCTTTAGAATATACTCCGAAACCCACTTGGCCATCCAATTTGGAGCCATCAGTGTAGAAATCTATATATCTTTTATTCCCCGGGGTCCGTGTACACCACGCCTCACTGTTGGGAATTAGAGTCTCAAACTTTTTGTCGAAAAGTGGACTCGCCAAAGTGTAGTCCACTACGTTAGGCACATCTGGCATTATTTTGAGGACCGAACTGTGACCGTAACTTTTTTCCGACCACAGCGATAGCTCGCGCAACCGCACAGCCGTTGTTGCAGCTGACTGTTTGGCCGAAATGTCTAAAGGCAATAGATGCAGTATGACATTAAGGGAATGTGTTCCTGTCTTGCTGAATGCACCTGAGATACACAAGCACGCCATACGCTGAACTTTGTCTAAACTTGTCGGCTGGTGAAGTGCCGGCCACCAGACTACAACACCATATAGCATTATAGGTCTAACCACTGCCGTGTATAGCCAATGTACAATTTTTGGTTTTAGTCCCCACTTTTTCCCTATTGCCTTTTTGCACGAGTATAAAGCTACCGTTGCTTTCCTCGCCCTTTCTTCAATATTAAGCTTAAAGTTCAGCTTCCTGTCCAAAATAACACCAAGGTATTTTGCACACTCCCTAAAGGGAATTTCAATACCCCCTAAGGAAATGGGCCTAACCGTGGGAGTTTTGCGATCTTTGCAGTACATGACTATTTCTGTCTTTGCTGGATTTACACCAAGACCATTATCTTTCGCCCATTTCTCAGTCATCCGAAGAGCTCTCTGTATAATATCTCTGATTGTGGATGGGAATTTTCCCCTGACTGCTAGCGCCACATCATCTGCGTATGCCACCACTTGTATGCTTTCTTTTTCTAGGTCGTTTATAGCAACATCCCAAAGAAGAGGTGATAGAACTCCTCCTTCAGGAGTGCCTCTGTTCACATACCTTTGTATGTTTGCTTGTCCTAGTGTGGCTGAAATGCGTCTCTTCCTTAGAAGTTCGTCTAACAGCCTAAGTATACCTGGATCAACATTTAGAGTTGTCAGTCCATTTAATATCGAGCTCAGGTGGACGTTATTGAACGCTCCTTCGACGTCTAGAAATGCCACGATTGTGTCTAGGGATGTTTTCTAGTATTGGTCTACGGAGTACAAGTAATTAATTTGGCATTGAAGGATTTCTTTGCGGTCTTCTAATCTTCCTATTCTATAATTCTAATACGAGTTTGCAGTTTGTTAGAGGTATAATAATAGCTTCCTGTTTCACTCGAATAAATAAGATAGTTTAGAGTTTAAATAAATGCCTTAGTAAGTCCGCAAAACCATGCATCTGTTCGATTTGAAAACATAATCTTGATCTATTATTAAACCAAGCAACGCTCCCTTAAATACTCATATTACGAGTATGTGTATTTAACACTGCTCAGCCATCTCGTAGAGAGATTTGCGGCAGTCTAGTGATGTATTTTTGTTGCTTTTACCAGAAAGGCGATATTAAGTTCTTTTAGACATTAAAAGATTTCTGACATCAATGATGTTTTCTTTTCTTTCTTCTAATATTTCACTTTTAAAACTTTACAATGAGTGGGAAATCTTTGAGCGGTATTAATTCCAAATAATTTGAGAATATACAAAAATTTACTCTATGGGATTTTTAACAACATAGCAGACTATTGAAAATTAACCAAAATCCCCTGGAATATGTAATCTTTCCAGGCTTACTAACTCATCTGGCTTAAAGTGCCCACCATATTAAGTGCATATTAAACTGCTCTGGCATCCATGGAAAGATTTGCGACTGTCTAAGAACGCATAGGAACCACGGTTGTCATAGTTGGAAGAATTCTATCAAAAATTGTAGATTTTTTCTGGTTTGGTAAATTCGTAGAATTCCTGATGTTTTGAAAAATATTCCTCTCCACAAATTTTCTATGGGAATAAAATTTGGACAATAATTTCTATAGAAATAAATTTTCAACAAAATTTTCTATAGAGATGTAATTTTGACACAATTTAAATTAAAGAAGTACAATTAGACAAAATTTTGACAAAATTTTCTATAGAAATATAGAAAAAATTTTCTATAGAAATAAAATTTTGACAAAATTTTCTGTAGAAATAAAATTTTGACAAAATTTTCTATAGAAATAAAATTTTGACAAAATTTTCTGTAGAAATAAAATTTTGACAAAATTTTCCATAGAAATAAAATTTTGACAAAATTTTCTATAGAAATACAATTTTGACAAAATTTTCTATAGAAATAACAAAATTTTCTATAGAAATAAAATTTTGACAAAATTTTCTATAGAAATAAAATTTTGACAAAATTTTCTATAGAAATAAACTTTTTACAAAACTTTCTATAGAAATAAAATTTTGACAAAATTTTCTATAGAAATAAAATTTTGACAAAATTTTCTATATAAATAAAATGTTGACAAAATTTTCGATAGAAATAAAATTTTGACAAAATTTTTTATAGAAATAAAATTTTGACTAAATTTTCTATAGAAATAACATTTTGACAAAATTTTCTATAGAACTGAAATTTTGACAAAATTTTCTATAGAAATAAAATTTTGACAAAATTTTCTATAGAAATAAAATTTTGACAAAATTTTCTGTAGAAATAAAATTTTGACAAAATTTTCTATAGAATTAAAATTTTGACAAAATTTTCTATAGAAATAAAATTTTGACAAAATTTTCTGTAGAAATAAAATTTTGACAAAATTTTCTGTAGAAATAAAATTTTGACAAAATTTTCTGTAGAAATAAAATTTTGACAAAATTTTTCATAGAAATAAAATTTTGACAAAATTTTCTATAGAAATACAATTTTGACAAAATTTTCTATAGAAATAAAATGCTGATGAGGAATGTGGTAATTCCGAATCGTGCGTCCATCCAACGATCTTGCAGTCTATAGGACTTTGCCCAAATAAATTTGACAAACATTCTTTTCCTCTGTTGGTTAAGCTACAATTGTAGTTTAGTCAATGCATGGTTTTAAGCTGAAATCAAAAACAACAACAATGATTAAAGGAAAAAACCAACAATAACAAAACAAAACGAATGATAGAAATAAAATTTTGACAAAATTTTCTATACAAATAAAATTTTGACAAATTTTTCTATAGAAATAAAATTTAGACAAAATTTTCTGTAGAAATAAAATTTTGAAAAAAACATTTTCTACAGAATAAAATTTTCACAAAATTTTCGATCGAAATAAAATTTTGATTATTTTTTCTATAGAAATAAAATGTTAACAAAATTTTCTGTAAAAATAAAAAAAAAATGACAAAATTTTGTATAGAAATAAAATATTGACAAAATTTTCTATAGAAAAAAAAATATGAACTTGGAGTTCAAAAAATTTTCTATAGAAATAAAATGTTGACAAAATATTCTATAGAAATAAAGTTTTGACAAAATTTTCTATAGAAATAAAATTTTGACAAAATTTTCTATAGAAACAAAATTTTGACAAAATTTTCTATAGAAATAAAATTTTGACAAAATTTTCTTTAGAAATAAAATTTTGACAAAATTTTCTATAGAAATAACATTTTGACAAAATTTTCTATAGAAATAAAATTTTGACAAAATTTTCTATAGAAATGAAATTTTGACAAAATTTTCTATAGAAATAAAATTTTGACAAAATTTTCTATAGAAATAAATTTTTTTGGTTTTGTTATTGTTGGTTTTGTTCTTTAAGCATTGTTGTTGTTTTTTATTGTAGAGGATGCTGATGAGGAATGTGGTAATTCCGAAACGTGCGTCCATCCAACCATCTTGCAGTCCATAGGGCTTTGCCCAAATAAATTTGACAAACATTCTTTTCCTCTGTTGGTTAAGCTACACTTGTCGTTTAGTCAATGTATGGTTTTAAGCTGCAATAAAAAACAACAAGAACGAAATAAAATTTTGACAAAATTTTCTATAGAAATTAAATTTTGACAAAATTTTTTATAGAAATAAAATTTTGACAAAATTTTCTATAGAAATAAAATTTTGACAACATTTTCTATAGAAATAAAATTTTGACAACATTTTCTATAGAAATAAAATTTTGACAAAATTTTCTATAGAAATAAAATTTTGACAAATTTTTTTATAGAAATAAAATGTTAACAAAATATTCTATAGAAATAAAGTTTTGACAAAATTTTCTATAGAAATAAAATTTTGACAAAATTTTATAGAAATAAAATTTTGACAAAATTTTCTGTAGAAATAAAATTTTGACAAAATTTTCTATAGAAATAAAATTTTGACAAAATTTTTTATAGAAACAAAATATTGACTAAATTTTCTATAGAAAAAATTTTGACAAAATTTTCTATAGAAATAAAATTTTGACAAAATTTTCGATAGAAATAAAATTTTGACAAAATTTTTTATAGAAATAAAATTTTGACTAAATTTTCTATAGAAATAACATTTTGACAAAATTTTCTATAGAAATTAAATTTTGACAAAATTTTCTATAGAAATAAAATTTTGACAAAATTTTCTATAGAATTAAAATTTTGACAAAATTTTCTGTAGAAATAAAATTTTGACAAAATTTTCTATAGAAATAAAATTTTGACAAAATTTTCTATAGAATTAAAATTTTGACAAAATTTTCTATAGAAAAAAATTTTGAACTTGGAGTTCAAAAAATTTTCTATAGAAATAAAATGTTGCCAAAATATTCTATAGAAATAAAGTTTTGACAAAATTTTCTATAGAAATAAAATTTTGACAAAATTTTCTATAGAAATAAAATTTTGACAAAATTTTCTATAGAAATAAAATTTTGACAACATTTTCTATAGAAATAAAATTTTGACAAAATTTTCTATAGAAATAAAATTTTGACAAAATTTTTTATAGAAACAAAATTTTGACTAAATTTTCTATAGAAAAAAATTTTGACAAAATTTTCTATAGAAATAAAATGTTGACAAAATTTTCTATAGAAATAAAATTTTGACAAAATTTTCTATAGAAATAAAATTTTGACAAAATTTTCTATAGAAATAAAATTTTGACAAAATTTTTTATAGAAATAAAATTTTGACTAAATTTTCTATAGAAATAACATTTTGACAAAATTTTCTATAGAAATGAAATTTTGACAAAATTTTCTATAGAAATAAAATTTTTACAAAATTTTCAATAGAAATAAAATTTTGATAAAATTTTCTATAGAAATAAAATTTTGACAAAATTTTCTGTAGAAATAAAATTTTGACAAAATTTTCTATAGAATTAAAATTTTGACAAAATTTTCTATAGAAATAAAATTTTGACAAAATTTTCTATAGAAATAAAATTTTGACAAAATTTTCTATAGAAATAAAATTTTGACAAAATTTTCTATAGAAATAAAATTTTGACAAAATTTTCTATAGAAATAAAATTTTGACAAAATTTTCTATAGAAATAAAATTTTGACAAAATTTTCTATAGAAATAAAATTTTGACAAAATTTTCTATAAGAAAATTGTTATGGATACAACAAAAAGATTTCAATTATTCTCAAATACATAAGGTAGTTTAGAATTTAATTAGGTTCCTTAGTAAGTCCTAAAAACCATATAATTGAACTGTTCGAGTTGGAAACATAGACTTGCGCCATTATTTGTTGGAATATTACAGAAAGATCAGTAAAAAACCAAAACAAATTTCCTGAGGTTCTCAAATTATTAGGATTATATTAAACTGCTCAGCCATCTCGTGGGAGATTTGCGGCAGTTTAGTGATGTTTTCGAGTGTGGGAATACAATGATCATAGAGTTGATTGCAGCTGGACAGTCTTTGCACATATTTACAAGAAATCCTGTGGGATATTATATCTCAGATTAATCAGCCACCTTGGACTAATTAATTTTTTAGTTAAAGACTTAACTATTTTCAACACCTTCTTAAAACACAGTCACACATTTTTGTTTTGATTAAAAAAAAATTATCAATTAATTTTTTATTAAAAATTAAAAAAAAAATCAATATTTTTTTAGTCTACCGAGTTTGTTTAAAAAGTTAATTGTTTCAATTAAATTGTTAATTGAAAATGTTTTCAGTTTCAATAAACTTTTTAATTGGAAATATTTTGGTGATATTTTTTCTGTGCAAGCTTTAATACTGATCAGCTGTATTCTTCAGTATGTGAAATTTATGTTTGCAGTTTAGTTTGGCTAGATTGTTTAAACAAAATGATCGCGTTTACTTGCCGAAGATATGAGCTGAAAATGTACACCTTCGATCGGCCATCAAAATTAAAGCGCCGCCAATGGTAATGGTGTAGGCTACCCAAAAGACGTGATGGTCGCTCTCCGCTCGTATTCAACGACCATGGGGTCAAAATAAATGGCAAATATTATAGGGAAAGCATCCTAAAGGCATTATTGAAGCACTGGGCAGGCAAACATTTCGACCGCAGAGCGTGGACATTCAAACAGGACTCGCGTCGCGACAACCAAAAATAACTTAAATAGGAGATTCCTCGTATCATTTCTACCATCAAAATCTCCGAATATCAATCTGTTGGACTTCTGCACCATATTGGAGGGTAAGATTGGCACTAAAAAACAACAAAGTGTCGATCATCTCAAGATGGTGCTCCGTGGAAAATAGGCCATAAGATCGCAGAGTCACTTTCGTGCAGGCCATAATTCGTTCCAAAGCTCTAATTTGATAG
Organism: Haematobia irritans; assembly: GCF_050003625.1. Lineage (NCBI taxonomy): Eukaryota > Metazoa > Arthropoda > Insecta > Diptera > Muscidae > Haematobia > Haematobia irritans. Next base: position 149,405,170 of record NC_134400.1, on the reverse strand, counting down.
ATAATTGAGCGGTATCGATTAGACAAATTTGTATCGGCCCAGCCATGAAACCGCCGGTATCAAAAATTGTATGTCAACCGCCACAGACAAAAGCGCGTCGGCGCTTATGGGTAGTATTTTAGGTCTACAAAAGGCGGACATAGAATTTTCGACTCTTTTTTTACTCTTTCATCTCTAGATGACACTTAAGGACCAATAAAAAAGGAACTTTTTAACTATGGAAATTGATGATGGAAGAGGGGAGGAAAAATATAAACTCGCCAAAAATGGAAAAAATTAAAATACCAAAGAATAAAAATTTGTTTAATTTTTTTTTATTATGTTTTTGTTTTGTTGCTTTTGCATTTGAGAATTAATGTTTTTTCTTGTTTATAAATAAAATTTTAACTTAAAATCAAGGTAATCATGCTTTATTTATGTAATCAACTTAAGAATTAATACAAAACTAAGAGATTATTATTTTTATACTTTGTTCAATAATAAATGAAAATTTTGTTTTTGTAGTTTAAATTTGTAATTGGTTGTTTTTTTTTTCAAAAGTAATAAATTTCAATTTCAAAATATTGCAATAATTCACACACATAAAAATGGACGAATATAGTTCTTTTCTTACATAAAAAAGAAGTATTTAGAATAATATTTTTTAAATGCCTTCTTAAACTACAAATTTTGCTGAAAATATATAGGAAAGAAAAAAAAATGCGATAAAAATAAAAGAAACCGAAAGAAATTAAATAAATTAAAAAAAAAAAAACATTGTAAATAAGAGTTATGGAAAATATTAAATGTAGATTTTATTAATAATAATATTAAATCATTGGCACAAGTTGCAGTCTAAACTTAAAAAAAAGATTAACATAAAAAAATTAAAAACAAAAAAAATATGATATGAGTTTAATTATTAGAAGGAAAAAATAATATCTAATGGAACTGTATAATTAAGTATTTTTGTAAAAATATGATTGCACTTAACGAAATTTCAAAATATTTTCGTTGTTTCGTTTCGTTTTGTTTAAATATAACAAAAAACAAAATACTTTTCTTTTTGTTTTGTTTTTCTTACTTGCAAGGTTGTGGCAAACAAAATAAGTGCACTTGGTGGTGGTGACGTCGATCACTGATCACTGATGTCATACAAAAATCAAATTTCAAAAATTTCCAACAATAACGGATTCACGATTCTCATTCAAAATAGAGCTATGGCTATAACAATAATAATGCCAATTACGATCAGAAATAAGGTAAATATATCATTGGTGGTTATAAGGCCCAATGCACAAGCGACAACAATGTGCTCCAACAGTGTCAAACCATTCACCACATTTGGCCTATGTTCTCCTAAAATGTTAACAGCCTTGTTAGTTTTGGTCCCACTGGTCGAAGGTTGTTCATCATCACATCGTATTGATGGCCGGATGGATTTCAATTGTTGATCCTGGTTTGTAATTGTTTTAAGAGTTTCATTTTGGAAACTGAAATCTTCATCATCTGAAAAGTCATCTGTTACTCGTAGGGCTTTCTCATAGGCATTTTGAGCCAGCTCTTGTAAACTTAACACATTGTATGCTTTGGGATTTTTAGGAGTATTTAATTGATTCTCATTTTCCATTTCTTCCAAGCTTTGGTCCTCATTTTTAATACTGATTTCATAGTTGATCTTCTCCTCTAGAATATTCATTTCCAATAGTGGTGTTTCGAAAACCACACTACGCTTACATAAAGCATCCTCCATATTTTCACCTACAACAGCTTGTAGTGATGTATATTTTTCAGAAAATGTAGACTCTTCTGGATCTGATTCATTTTTCATGGACTCACAAATAATGTCATTCTCATCGTTACTTGCTATACTGTCTAGATTTCCTACATCTTCCTTACCCGCCCCTAACTTTTCCAAGTCTTCGTTTAAGACTTGCTTCTTATATGTTGATGAGGCTTGTAGAGCTCTAACTTCAGCCATTATTTCAGCGGTAGCCAACTGTATACGTTCCCCCATAGGTTTTTCACTTGGGAAAGCTACTTCCTCATGGTATTCCATATAATCGAATTCATCTGCAGAAGTTGAACTAGTACATTCTAATTGAGATTCCCTTAGGCTATCCAATAACTCCTCCTCAGTTGGTAGACGTGGAAAATCTAATTCAACACTCTTATTTCCTTCCCCAGATTCACAACGACCTTCAGTTTTTACATTCTTCTCCCTCTGATCTTCAGTTTTTATGGCAATTTCAGTTTTAAAACTTTTTCTTATCTCAAATCTTGTATTGAAAGAAGAACTCAACTGCAAACTATTATTGAGAGTATTTGCCGACAAAGGAAAATCTGCCAAGCTAACATTTCCAGAATCTGGATTGGATGAGTTATCTTCCAAGGAACTCAATGAATCAAATTGTGTCATTGATTGAACTACCCCTAATCCTCTTTCAGATTCTTGATTTTGTAAATCCTCCTGAACTTTGTCTACAAATATATTTACCCTACTAGCATAGATTCTATTGAAGTTGGGTGAGAACTTAACATGTTGCTCCTCCTCATTTCCTGCAAATATGTCTGTCCCCAATTCGGGTATTGTTTCTAGCCTAGATGATGAACTTGAGCATGATGCTGAAGATGAATGTGATAATATATTTGACTGTTGATTACTAGCATTGATACTGTTAGTGTTAGATGAAGATGAGGCATTTAGGGTTAATTCAAAACATTCATTGGGATTAGTTTTGGAGCGGCATTCATCATTAGCAGTACATAACATTTGGGGGGATGCATCGGTAGTGGTGGTAGCAGCAGCAGGCGCCGCCGCCGCCGCTGCTTTGCCAATAGTTAGTGGCTGTTTTTGCACGGGCATTCTTTGTTCATTAGCATACGGCGGGGTTTCCTTGTTACCTGAGTGTTTCTGTAGTTTCGGATTGTTGCGATTCGGTTTTGTTTGCTCTTCGATACCGAATATCATGGCCAACTCTTCCGATGAGTTGTATTGCGAGGGTGATGATGAACGACCCCTCTGTGCTGGGGAACAGGCGAGTGTTGCACTGCAATTACTGACTGGTGTTAAATTGAGAGGTGGCGGTGAGGGCGAGCCACTGAAGTTGCTCGTCGTTGTGGTGGTGGTTATATTCGGTGTAGCACTGGTTGTCGATTGTACATCGTAGGAGGTGGTGCTACAGGACTTAATACGATCGGTGCTCGGTGCATGAAAATCACTACTGGGTGATTTGATATAATCACTGGATGAGTAGGGATTAAAGGAGGTTATGCTCGAGGAGAAACGGCGACTGGCCGTTGGACTAGATGACTTTGCCAAACAATCACTGGATGACGAAAAGGACGAGGTTGTGGTACTAGATACAGCGGCTGTATTCTTTGCGTTGCCCTCGCTAGGTTTGGTTTGATGGACCATCTCTTGTTTCCGGACTTGATCTTCACATTCCTTCATAATCTGATCGATTTCCTCGATTATTTCTTTGGGTTTTGTATCGACAACAATTTTCTGGGGCATTTCTGTAAGATTAGAAGTGGACATTGGATCATTGGAGTTGACAACTTTTGTATGTGTATCTTCCAAATTACAGTTGGAGGCCACTGCGACTTCAGGTTGATTGAGATTGTCATAGTCATGGTTATCGGCTAAGTCGCTTAGTTGGCGCATGCAACGTCGTGCAATGGCTTCGATCTTTTCCGATTGTATGGGATCCAGTTTCTTAATTAATGTGGGCATGACTAAAGCACTCGTCGTTTCCTTTGGTGTTTCTTTTGTTTTGGGTTTAGCCTGTGCCTGTTGCCGTATTTGGACAGCTTCTTGTACTACAACGGGTGGCTCGGTGGTTACAATGTCCTTGAGTATCTTCTCGCAGACTTTGTTGGCAGCTTCCGATACCTGATCGATAGCCTTAATTAATTTATCTTCTTTGTGCAGTTTCCTTGCTTGTTGCTGTTGGGGGTTTCCTTCGTCTACTTCTGTGGCGTCTGGCAAAGTGTCCAAGAGCATTTTACCACATTTCTGTGCAGCCTTTGAAACCTTTTCTATTTCTTGCAATTCTTTTTCGATGTTCTCCTCTTGAGGATCCAGTCTCTTGGGCTTTGAATTTGTAATCAATGCCTCCTTTCGCAACTCTTGGAGTTCCTGTGTTAATTTAATGCTACTCTCTTCAGCATCTTGAGCTATTTTATTAAGAGCCTCTTCCATTTTGTATGTATCAACGTGCTGAGGTTCAGGAGTTAACGACTTGCGAGGCATAGGTACAGGTTTCTGCAGGCATTTCTTTTCTTCCACAGCACAATTTAGTTTCTCTGGCAGTTGGCATATCGCACCTCCCTGGCTAGGATGGCGGAAGGGTACGTGAGTTTTCTTCGCGGATTGTCCCATATTCTGCTCGCTCTCCTGCTCTTTGAGGCTTTGCAATAATTTCAATGTAGAAGGAATATCATTGGTGGTCTCTTTTTTGTGCAAATCTGACAAACTTTCAGAACGATCGATACTTTTAGTTAGTTCTAAATAGGAGAGCAGATCTCCCCCCGAAGGCTTGGCAGCATCTCTTTGTATGAGAGCGTATATGTTGGCTGACTGTGTACGAGTTGCACGATTCTTCTTTTGTAAACCTCCAGAAGGATAATGGAATTTCTCCTTGGGCTGTACGGGATCTTTGCGTAATGCTCTCACAGCCAAATCATCCTTTACAACGTCAGGAGCTTTAGTCTCCTCCTTGTCATATCCTAACTGCTGGTTTGGAATCACATGAAGATAATCGGTCTGTGACGCCGGTACAATTGGTCCAAGGGGTATACCAAATGGTGGTTGTTTATCCACAGTCTTGGGTTGCAGATTTGCCAGCTTAATATTGCGGTACGCAACATCATCGCGAATAGGATCAGGTTCCCCTGTAGGAGAATCCTCATCATCATATTCATGGGCATGAGCCAGGGCATATTTCTCAAAATCATTGGGCGTAGGGACCCGATCTTTTTTGACCACTTCTGGTTCTGGTTCTGTTAAACCCAAAGATTTGTATATAGCCTCCAATTCATTGATCGCTTCCTCAAGATTGGCTGGTTTCTTACGTGGGAAACTTAGCTGTGGTATAGTCAGAATACCCGCGCCAGTAGCTCCAACACTCAATTTGCGCTGTGGAGGCTGAGGAGCATTTTGATGCTGTTCACGCCTTTCATTAACATATTCTTCGTATTTATTGGGGGTATTCGATACTTCACCAGAGCGTCTGTGATAGTGGTCAGGCATTGATTGTGACTTAGGAACATCCCTGTTGCGTATCTCCACATAATTACTGGCCTTATCCTGACCTGGTTGAATGCGCAAGCTTCCGCAAACAACGCCATCAACCTCATCTGGTCCATAACTGGGACGAGGCGAGGGAGGCCTTTGTTGAGGACTAGTTCTTATTTTATTCGGTTTGTATACCTCCGAGTACATGGGCATGGGATATGCCCTCATTTCACTCACTCTAGAAGTAGAAACAGATCTGGGTTTTATACCGCCATCTATCACATTCCTTTGGACATCGCGACCCCTTGGCGCAGGTGTGGGAGTGGGATTGGTGATATTTTGTGAAGAACCTTCCATGCGTTTCCAAAACTCGTTGGCATTAAGCTTAGTAGGAGATGTTGGTAGGCCACTTTTTGTAGTGCGCAATACTCCCGACGAAGGAGGAGGTTCAATCTCATCACCAAAAGGTGAGTTGTTAGGCTCCAACATGTGTATGGGTTTGCGAGAGCGTGGCGTTGAATCGGTCACATAATGGAAGTCCAAACCATTTGGCAGAGACTTCTTCCCAGGGTGAGCATCGCGATCAGCCCTTGTAATGAAGCGCCTTTGTTGGGGCTGAGCGGGAGTACCGTGATTTGGCACAATATTCAGAGAACGGATTGATTGGTATTGGGGCTGATGTTGAGCCCATATTTTATCATCTGAGACACATCTTCCGCTTAGGCCAGTTGTTGGAAGAACCGGCACACCAGCCTGATCAAATGCATAAGAAATTGGCCTTAAATCTCCCGAACTGCCATCTTGTATATGACCACTAATATTGACTTTTCTTAGAGGATCTCTCGGTGGCGGAGGTGGAGGCAAAGGTTTTGTTTGCATTCTACCACCGACATTTTGCAAATGAATCTGACTATCATAGCTAATGCTGCGTTTTGCAGCATTCACAGAGTTCTGTAAGTTTTTGGGCTGTTGCTGCTGTCTTTGTTGGTTCCATTGAACATAGGGTGCCATATGTTGCAAACTGGTGGTATTGCGAAGTTTCGGATGTTGCCCATTGTCTGCTGAGGAGCGTACTTGAGCTTGAGGCTGTTGCATGTGTTGGCGTGAAGGTTGGGCCTGATATATGGATAATGGCACGGGTTGGGTTTTCCATCTCTGGGTGGGTTGTTGCGCATACATAACAGGTACCTGACCATGACTAACTTCACCATCGCGTGATAAGCGTTTATAGTAGCGTTCATTACGAGCTGCTCTACTCCTGCGGCTACCACCGCCTCCGCCACCAATATGGCCTTGTCCTCCACTATGAATACTTTCGTCGCTTCGATATTTCGAAAAGGTGGAAGAGTTGAGAGAAATTAATTCTTCTTCACTTGAGGAGCAAACACCCACAATTTGAGGGCTATGACCAGACTTAGGCACTGCCAGACGCTGTTTTGATTTTGTGGACCTACGATCCAAAGAATGGACTGACTTGCTCATCAATGGTTGTTGCGTTTGGGGCGTATGCGGCAGGTACTGTTGAGACTGATGTAAACGCTGACCCTGACCGGTGTGAGGGTGATTTTGATAGAAGGGTTCCTGGGACCCCATTGGCGATATAGTTTCGACTGGCAAGAAGAATTCATTGTCTATATGCTGGGTCACCACTGGTGAAGTAACAGTCGATGATCCCGAGTTGGGACTGACTACAATGTGATCAAAGCCTCCAATTTTATTGGTACTACGATTTCCTGAACCTTTTCCTTTGGCCTTCTTATTTGGCGTTGATGTGGCTGCCGAACTATTGCGTGAATATTTTTGAACTGGAGAAAATCCAGCTTTACGATCATCTTCCGATGAAGACTCTGACTCAATTTCCTTTTTACCACGTCGAAATAAGCGACCAAAGGACCATTTTTTAGAGCTTGTATTGTGGCCGCTGCCATTGGATATCTGTGAGCCATTGAAAGATGAATCCTTTTTGCTCATTGGAAAACGATCCATATCGCTTTCGATAATTTGAATTTTGTTGATATCGTCGTCGTGGTTCTCTTCGTCTTGATGCAGTTTGTGTATACTAAGGTGACTGGGATGTTTGTACTGTTGGCGGTTAATGTCTTCATTCGAGAGCTGAATCTCTTTGGGCAAAGGCAATTGCGGTCGCCAAGATGATTGGACAGTCTATAAGAAAGAATATTGAGTAAATTGGAATTAGTATCACTGACAAAATTTCTAAGAAGAATAAATGAGGCGATTGTAATGAGCGATATAAAAATGGCAATGACCATTTCAAAAAGCCAATTTAACTTTATTTTAGTTCATGAAAATTAGTTTTCATGTTAGCCTTTTACCAAAAGAAGCGATTTATGTCTAAATACGTGAAATCTATACACGGCTAACTATATCAGTTCTATACACAACAAAAAAAAAAAAATTCTGATCCAATCAGTCTTCAATCACAGAAATGACTATATCAATTAAAAAATTAATTGAAGTAAATTAAAAAATTAATTGATACTATTAATTTTTGTGATTGATTTTTGTTTCAATCAAAAAATTTGTTGAAACAATTAAATTTTTAATTTAATATTTTTTAAGACTCCAGACTTTAATTGGCAATATTTTAGTGAAATTTTTTTCTGTGTACTGAAGACTATGGATATGTCCACATGGCCGGGCTGAGAAATAAATTGTTAGACAAGTGTTGCCAGCTGATTTTTGAAACTTAAAACAATAAAAAACAAGTATATACGGCCGTAAGTTCGGCCAGGCCGAAGCTTATGTACCCTCCACCATGGATTGCGTAGAAACTTCTATGTTACTGAAGACTGTCATCCACAATCGAATTACTTGGATTGCGGTAAAACTTGCCGATGCAAGGCAAGGTATATTAAAACTTCCTAACACCTTCTTCTAAAATGCACGGTATAGAAATAAAATTTTGACAAAAAATTTTGCCAAAATTTTCTATAGAAATAAAATTTGACAAAATTTTCTATATGAATAAAATTCTGACAAAATTTTCTATAGAAATAAAATGTTGACAAAATTTTCTATAGAAATAAAATTTTGGTAGATTATTTTTTGCTCGAGTGGCAACCATGATTATGAACTGATATGTAGCAATTTTTGTGTGATTGGGGATCGGCTATAGACCGATATGGACCAATTTTGACATGGTTATTAGCGGCCATATAGTAACACCACGTTCCAAATTTAAACCAGATCGGATGAATTTTACTCCTACAAGAGACTCCGGAGGGCAAATCTGGGGATCCGTTTATATGGGGGCTTTATATAATTATGGGCCGATATGGACCAATTTTTGCATGGTTGTTAGATACCATATACTAACACCACGTACCAAATTTCAACCGGATCGGATGAATTTTGCTCCTTTAAGAGGCTCCGGAGGTCAAATCTGGGGATCGGTTTATATGGGGGCTATATATAATTATGGACCGATATGGACTAATTCTTGCATGTTTGTTAGAGATCGTATACTAGCACCACGTACCAAATTTCAACCGGATCGGATGAATTTTGCTCCTTTAAGAGGCTCTGGAGGTCAAATCTGGGGATCGGTTTATATTTGGGGCTATATATAATTATGGACTGATATGGACTAATTTTTGCATGTTTTTTAGATATCACATACTAGCACCACGTTCCAAATTTCAACCGGATCGGATGAATTTTACTCCTACAAGAGACTCCGGAGGGCACATCTGGGGATCGGTTTATATTTGGGGCTATATATAATTATGGACTGATATGGACCAATTTTTGCATGGTTGTTAGAGACCATATACTAACACCACGTACCAAATTTCAATCGGATCGGATGAATTTTGCTCCTCTAAGAGGCTCCGGAGGTCAAATCTGGGGATCGGTTTATATGGGGGCTATATATAATTATGGACCAATTTTTGCTAGAGACCATATACTTACATCATGTACCAAATTTCAGCCAGATCGGATGAAATATGCTACTCTTAGAGGCTCCACAAGCCAAATCTGGGGGTCGGTTTCTATGGGGGCTATACGTAAAAGTGGTCCGATATGGCCCATTTGCCAAGTTTCAAGTCGATAGCTTGTTTCGTTCGGAAGTGATTTCAACAGACGGACGGACATGCTTAGATCGACTCAGAATTTCACCACGACCCAGAATATATATACTTTATGGGGTCTTAGAGCAATATTTCGATGTGTTACAAACGGAATGGAGGGTATAAAAAAATCCTAAATTGTTTTATGGATGCATTTGAGGCCCATTTCTCTTTGAACTTGAATCTTTCGTATTTGGTTCTAGCAAACAAATTTGAATTTATTTATTTTATTTTATTATATGAATTTATTATTTATTAAGTCACTTGAAAACGTGTTAATCATATTTGAATTATTAAATTTAAGATTCGACTTCAAATATAAATTATGTCATATTTCTAGCGAAAAGCATCATTGAAATAAATTCAAATACACCTACGATTTTCGAATACATTTTAGCTTTATAATGAAGTTCAAAATAATAATCGAATTTAAGGACGCTGACAACAATATTAAAAATTTTCCCAATTTGTGTTAGGAAAAATTGACTTTATTTCAATAGATTTTTCGTTCATAATTGAATTCATACAATATTCAAACTCCCAGCTAAATTTTCTATTTCATTGCCATAGTTTTTCATCTCTAGAAAGACATTTCAATTTTGTGGTTCATAAACCATGAATAGTTTAGAACATCACATATTTTTTTTTCATTCGATATATATACGTATGCATCATTATTTATTTAAATTACAATAAATTATAAAAAAAAAAAACATATAAAAGTTTTCTTACCCACAGACAGGCAAAACGAGACTATGGCTGTCAGTGGGGCAATCATGAGACTAATTAAACTAAATTGATCGTCACCTCATTTCGACTATAAATAGATTGAATTGAAAATATAAAAATAAATAAAAACAAAATGAAATATGTACATTTGTGGAAAATTTCCAAAAACAAATTAGAAAAAATACAAATGGATAATAGATTTGTTTTTAGATTTCATCAGCATCATAAGTAGAGATGGTGAAAGATAAGGGAAATTGGAAACAACCTCAGGATCGATACAAGACTAGACTCTGGTGTTTATGGACCTAACCCAGTATGAAAGGGACCGGTTACTTGAACATGAATTATGATATCCGAATACTGAAAATGCATCACATTAATGCAGCGGATGCTTAAAAAATTACTTTCGTATTATGACGAACTTTTTCATTGCAATTTTTGTTACACTTTTTTTGCTGGGTAATTTTACTTCACTAAATGTGAAGTTCTAATAAGATTTTAATATCAAGGGAGCATAGATTTTGAAAATACATATGACACCATTAAAAACTACGATAAACTAGAGCATCGATACTAGTCATGTGATAAATCCGTCAGTTACAGTTTACAACAATTTTCCGTAGGTTATTATCAAATTTTTAATTAAATTTTAAATTTTTGAATGAAAGTATCGGGGAAATTAATGAATTTTTTAATTATATACTATTTGAGTTTCTAATTAATTTTGTGATACTATCATTCTCGTGATTGAAAAATTTCTATTAATTGGATCAAATAATTTCGTAATTGAAATAGAAAATTTTTTTATGTAGGCCTATTCAGAAGCAATGTCGATCATTGAATAAATCTAATTAAACAAATAATTGATCCAATGAAAAAAAAAAATATTTAGACCAATTAATGTTTGCTTTTGATTTTTAGTTTGATTAAAAAATTAATTGAAGCAGTTAAAAAATTAATTTAAGGTGTTTATTTGTTTTTAATTTCTATTAAAATTTTAATTGAACAAATTTATTATTTTTGTTTTGTTTTTATGTATAAGCAGACGATATTTGCACAATATTAAGGCAAATTGCATTAAAAAACAGAAACTATGATTTTCATTAATTTTTCGCAAACTTAGCCCTTAAATGTTAAGTATCCACAAAAAATATATAATATGGTAAAAAATAACATTTGCAAAGCACATTTTTATACCCACCACCATAAAATGGTGACGGGGGTATAATAAGTTTGTCATTCCGTTTGTAACACATCGAAATATCGATTTCCGACTATATAAAGTATATATATTCTTGATCAGGGAGAAATTCTAAGACGATATAAGCATGTCCGTCTGTCCGTCTGTCTGTCTGTCTGTCTGTCTGTCTGTCTGTCTGTTGTAATCACTCTACAGCCTTCAATAATGGCGCTATCGTCCCGAAATTTGGCACAGATTAGTTTTTTGTTTGCAGGCAGGTCAAGTTCGAAGATGGGCTATATCGGTCCAAGTTTTGATATAGTCCCCATATAAACCGACCTCCCGATTTTGGGTCTTGGGCCTATAAAAACCGTAGTTTTTACCAGATTTGCCTCAAATTGGAAATCTAGAGGTATTTTGGGACCATAAAGAGGTGTGTCAAAAATGGTCCGTATCGGTCCATGTTTTAGTATAGCCCCCATATAGACCGATCTCCCGATTGTACTTCTTAGGCGTCTAGAAACAGTATTTTCTATTCGATTTGTATGAAATTGAAAATCTAAAGGTGTTTTGGGACCATAAAGAGGTGTGTCGAAAATGGTCCGCATAGGTCCATGTTTTGATTTAGCCCCCATATAAACCAACCTCCCGATTTGGAGTCTTGGGCCTACAAAACCCGTAGTTTTTATCCAATTTGCCTGAAATTGAAAATATAGAGGTATTTGAGGACCATAAAAAGGTGTGCCGAAAATGGTTCTCATCGGTCCATGTTTTTGTATAGCCCTCATATAGACCGATATCCCGATTTTGCTTTTAGGGCTTCTAGAAACTATATTTACCTTCCGATTAGCCTGAAATTGGAAATCTAGAGGTATTTGAGGACCATAAAAAGGTATGCCGAAAATGGTGCTCATCGGTCCATGTTTTGATATAGCCCCCATAGAGACTGATCTTGGAATTCTAGAAACTATATTTTCTATCCGATTTTTCTGAAATTGAAAATGTAGAGTTCTTTTGGGACCATAAAAAGGTGTGCCGAAAATGGTGCCCATCGGTCCATTTTTTGGTATAGCCCCCATATAGACCGATCTCCCATTTTGCTTCTTGGGCTTCTAGAAACTATATTTAACATCCGCTTTGCCTGAAATTCTTGAGCTACAATAAACTGTATTTATTACATGATTTGCCTGAAATTCGAAATCTAGAGGGATTTTTAGACCACAAATAAGAGTGCCGAAATTGAGGTATATCGGTCCATTTTTTGGTATAACCCCTATATAGACTGATCTCTCGATTTTTACTTCTTGGGCGTCTAGAGACTATATTTTCTGGCCGATTTATTTGAAATTGAAAATCTGGAGGTATTTTAAGATCACAAATATGTGAGTAGCAAATGGTGCCTATCGGTCCATGTTTTGGTATAGCCCCCATATACACCGATCTCCCGGCTTTATTTCTTGGGCTTCTAGAATCCTTAGTTTTTATCCGATTTGCTGGAAATTAGTAATTTATAATAAAATTTTAGACAAACGAAATGTCTTTTTCTTATAAAGTGTTTTCGTTTATTCAACGATTGTCTCTAAAATTTGTGTCAAAAGAAAACTTTGCTTTCTCAAAAAAGAAAACACCTCTTTCAGGGTATAGCAGGCGCACTGATCATGAAAATTGCTTTAAACTGAAAGTAAAAGTTCCAGATTTTACTCATCGTATTTAAATAAATGCGGAAAAATCTACAGATTTAAGATTTTAAGTCAAGGCGTAATTTCAACATATACACGATTTGTTTATATTTTCTCTAAAACTCAAACAAAATTGGTTCTCATAAATCCAGAATCTTATCTGGCCTTCATAGGTAGAATCTTTAAAGTTTGTCTTCGGGAGCTGGCTCGTTTGGGAGAATATTTGTCATCAAACCCCCTACAATTCTATATATTATCAAGTAACCCACTACGACGAAGAGTTTTCATAGTAAACTATTATACTTGATTCATGGTGGTGGGTATTTAAAATTCGGCCCGGCCGAATTTACTGCTTTATATACTTGTTTCATTTCTTGTTTTTTGCGTTATTTTTTTTTTTTTGCTTTCGTAGAATTCGTTCAAAATTTTGAGACGTAAGAATTCTTTTCTGGTTGTATCTTAAACGTTACAGTGCGTATTAAAGGGTTAAAAATTGCAAAATTTTCTGTTAAAGTCGTATAGCTTTGAAGTAATGCAAAACTTTTTTTTTATTTAAAAGAAAACATTTTTGAAAAAAGAAAGTATTCTTTAAATTAACTGAAATTTTTAATCTTCGGATTTCGAATCAAAATGTTTTATATAGGCATACTTGTAATTCGATTTTATTTTTCATAATCGACTTTTGATGATGGCTAAAACGACTAACCGACTTTTTATTTGTTTATTTTTTTTTTAATAAAGCAAACATTTCTATGGTAACTCTCAAAAAATGTGAAGACGTGGAATATATTCTACGAATTGCGTATGATGTGATTTTAAAAAGGGGCCTGCCTTTTATGAGGAAGTTCCTAGGCCTGTACAACTATGAAAACATTTAGAGAAGCTTTTAAAAACACTCAAAAATAACACAAGAATTACTGAGAGGAGATAAGACACTGTTCACCACTCAAAACTCATACTCGTAGTGTAACAGTATAATAATTCAAAATTGAAAAGTAATTCATTTTCAAACAAAGTTTAAAAGATTTATTGAAATAATTTCAAGAGCAATTAATGGCTACGCAGAAACTAATCGCACTGATATCATATTTGATTTATACGAATACATATTTCTTTCTTTTGTTTTTAATTCATTAATATTGAAATGTTTAGCAAATACGATTGTGATGCCGCTTCGGTATCTCTACAAACAAAAAAAAAAAAAAAAAAAACAAGTATATACGGCAGTAAGTTCGGCCAGGCCGAAGCTTATGAACCCTCCACCATGGATTGCGTAGAAACTTCTTCTAAACACTGCCATGGGAGCCACCGTGGTGCAATGGTTAGCATGCCCGCCTTGTATACACAAGGTCGTGGGTTCGATTCCTGCTACGACCGAACACCAAAACGCTTTTCAGCGGTGGATTATCACACTTCAGTAATGCTGGTGACATTTCTGAGGGTTTCAAAGCTTCTCAAAGTGGTTTCACTGGAATGTGGAACGCCGTTCGGACTCGGCTATAAAAAGGAGGTCCCTTGTCATTGAGCTTAACATGGAATCGGGCAGCACTTAGTGATAAGAGAGAAGTTCACCACTGTGCTATCACAATAGACTGAATAGTCTAAGTGAGCCTGATACATCGGGTTGCCACATAACCTAACCTAACCTAACACTGCCATCCACAATCGAATTACTTGAGTTGCCGATGGCAAGGTATCTTAAAACCTCCTAACACCGTCTTACAAATTGTAAGTATGTCCATACGTGCTATATATTAAATTAAACAAGTATATAAAGCAGTAAATTCGGCCGGGCCGAATTTTAAATACCCACCACCATGAATCAAGTATAATAGTTTACTATGAAAACTCTTCGTCGTAGTGGGTTACTTGATAATATATAGAATTGTAGGGGGTTTGATGACAAATATTCTCCCAAACGAGCCAGCTCCCGAAGACAAACTTTAAAGATTCTACCTATGAAGGCCAGATAAGATTCTGGATTTATGAGAACCAATTTTGTTTGAGTTTTAGAGAAAATATAAACAAATCGTGTATATGTTGAAATTACGCCTTGACTTAAAATCTTAAATCTGTAGATTTTTCCGCATTTATTTAAATACGATGAGTAAAATCTGGAACTTTTACTTTCAGTTTAAAGCAATTTTCATGATCAGTGCGCCTGCTATACCCTGAAAGAGGTGTTTTCTTTTTTGAGAAAGCAAAGTTTTCTTTTGACACAAATTTTAGAGACAATCGTTGAATAAACGAAAACACTTTATAAGAAAAAGACATTTCGTTTGTCTAAAATTTTATTATAAATTACTAATTTCCAGCAAATCGGATAAAAACTAAGGATTCCAGAAGCCCAAGAAATAAAGCCGGGAGATCGGTGTATATGGGGGCTATACCAAAACATGGACCGATAGGCACCATTTGCTACTCACATATTTGTGATCTTAAAATACCTCCAGATTTTCAATTTCAAATAAATCGGCCAGAAAATATAGTCTCTAGACGCCCAAGAAGTAAAAAATCG
Source organism: Haematobia irritans (assembly GCF_050003625.1). Lineage (NCBI taxonomy): Eukaryota > Metazoa > Arthropoda > Insecta > Diptera > Muscidae > Haematobia > Haematobia irritans. The sequence goes on along the minus strand of NC_134400.1, from coordinate 149,389,755 downwards.
AGAGATCAGTCTATATAGGGGTTATACCAAAAAATGGACCGATATACCTCAATTTCGGCACTCTTATTTGTGGTCTAAAAATCCCTCTAGATTTCGAATTTCAGGCAAATCATGTAATAAATACAGTTTATTGTAGCTCAAGAATTTCAGGCAAAGCGGATGTTAAATATAGTTTCTAGAAGCCCAAGAAGCAAAATGGGAGATCGGTCTATATGGGGGCTATACCAAAAAATGGACCGATGGGCACCATTTTCGGCACACCTTTTTATGGTCCCAAAAGAACTCTACATTTTCAATTTCAGAAAAATCGGATAGAAAATATAGTTTCTAGAATTCCAAGATCAGTCTCTATGGGGGCTATATCAAAACATGGACCGATGAGCACCATTTTCGGCATACCTTTTTATGGTCCTCAAATACCTCTAGATTTCCAATTTCAGGCTAATCGGAAGGTAAATATAGTTTCTAGAAGCCCTAAAAGCAAAATCGGGATATCGGTCTATATGGGGGCTATACAAAAACATGGACCGATGAGAACCATTTTCGGCACACCTTTTTATGGTCCTCAAATATCTCTATATTTTCAATTTCAGGCAAATTGGATAAAAACTACGGGTTTTGTAGGCCCAAGACTCCAAATCGGGAGGTTGGTTTATATGGGGGCTATATCAAAACATGGACCTATGCGGACCATTTTCGACACACCTCTTTATGGTCCCAAAACACCTTTAGATTTTCAATTTCATACAAATCGAATAGAAAATACTGTTTCTAGACGCCTAAGAAGTACAATCGGGAGATCGGTCTATATGGGGGCTATACTAAAACATGGACCGATACGGACCATTTTTGACACACCTCTTTATGGTCCCAAAATACCTCTAGATTTCCAATTTGAGGCAAATCTGGTAAAAACTACGGTTTTTATAGGCCCAAGACCCAAAATCGGGAGGTCGGTTTATATGGGGACTATATCAAAACTTGGACCGATATAGCCCATCTTCAAACTTGACCTGCCTGCAAACAAAAAACTAATCTGTGCCAAATTTCGGGACGATAGCGCCATTATTGAAGGCTGTAGAGTGATTACAACAGACAGACAGACAGACAGACAGACGGACAGACGGACATGCTTATATCGTCTTAGAATTTCTCCCTGATCAAGAATATATATACTTTATATAGTCGGAAATCGATATTTCGATGTGTTACAAACGGAATGACAAAGTTATTATACCCCCGTCACCATTTTATGGTGGTGGGTATAAAAAGACCGATCAAATACGTATATAATTCAGTTTGACAAAATTTTCTATAGAAATAAAATTTTAACAAAATTTTTTATAAAAATAAAATTTTGACAAAATTTTCTATAGAAAAAAAATCTTAACAAAATTTTCTATAGAAAAAAATCTTAACAAAATTTTCTATAGAAATAAAATTTTGACAAAATTTTCTATAGAAATAAAATTTTGACAAAATTTTCTATAGAAATAAAATTTTAACAAAATTTTCTATAGAAATAAAATTTTGACAAAATTTTCTATAGAAATAAAATTTTAACAAAATTTTTTATAACAATACAATTTTGACAAAATTTTCTATAGAAATAAAATTTTGACAAAATTTTCTATAGAAATAAAATTTTAACAAAATTTTCTATAGAAATAAAATTTTGACAAAATTTTCTATAGAAATAAAATTTTAACAAAATTTTTTATAACAATAAAATTTTGACAAAATTTTCTATAGAAATACAGTTTTGACAAAATTTTCTATAGAAATAAAATTTTAACAAAATTTTCTATAGAAATAAAATTTTGGTAGATTAGTTTTGGCTCGAGTGGAAACCATGATTATGAACCGATATGGACCAATTTCTGTGTGATTGGGGATCGGCTATATATAACTATAGACCGATATGGACCAATTTTTGCTTGGTTGTTAGAGACCATATACAAACACCATGTACCACATTTCAGCAGGATCGGATGAAATTTGCGTCTCTTTGAGGCTCCGCAATCCAAATCTGGGGATCGGTTTATATGGGGGCTATATATAATTGTGAACCGATGTGGACCAATTTTTGCATGGATGTTAGAGACCATATACTAACACCACGTTCCATATTTGAACCGGATCGTATGCATTTTGCTCCTCCAATTCTGGCACGGTTGTTAGAGATCATACACTAACACCATGTTCCAAATTTCAACGGGATTGGATGAAATTTCCATCTCTTAGATACTCCGCAAGCCAAATCTGGGGGTCGGTTTATATGGGGGCTAAATATAATTATGGACCGATATGGAGCAATTTTTGCATGGTTGTTAGAGACCATATACCAACATCATGTACCAAATTTCAGGCGGATCGGATGAAATTTGCTTCTCTTTGAGGCTCCGCAAGCCAAATCTGGGGATCGGTTTATATGGCGGTTATACGTAAAAGTGGACCGATATGGCCCATTTGCAATACCATCCGACCTACATCAATAACAACTACTTGTGCCAAGTTTCAAGTCGATAGCTTGTTTCGTTCGGATGTTAGCGTGATTTCAACAGACGGACGGACATGCTTAGATCGACTCAGAATTTCAACACGACCCAGAATATATATACTTTATGGAGTCTTAGAGCAATATTTCGATGTGTTACAAACGGAATGACAAAGTTAATATACCCCCCACCCTATGGTGGAGGTTATAAAAAAGGAAGCATTCTAACAAATCATTTTTATTTTTCTTTTTCAAGTTCACTCACCACACACTGTTAACTATTCTAATTTGATATTTAAACCATTTTCGCTGTTTTATTTTTGTCTATTTGGATTTTGTTTTTTTTAAGAGAGAGATTGTTTGTGTGATTAACATAAGGCAAATTGTGGCTGGGATAGTTTATTTAAGTTAATTACCCGGAGAGGGGAATAAATAGGGTACCGACAGATATAACACACATGGCAAACTTCTTGTGAACCCGAAATAGTTATAGCCACTTTGCTAGTTCTTATCTTATAATGCTTGGGTTTTTGTTATCTATGCATTTCCAAAGGTTACTAAGTGGGATTATTCCAGTGAAATAATGTTGTCAGTTATTTGCGGACAATAACTGATAAATATTAAAATTATGCTTTAAATTTTCATTGAAGGTGTTTTGTCCTTAGAGGTAGGAGATTTGACTGTAAAATGGGTGTAAAAAAAATCTGTTGACATGATTTTTTAAACAAATCTTCAATATTATTAAAACCTTCCTTCAATTCGATGATTTTTGGTACATTGGCTCACAAAAAAATATTTTTTGTCTTCAATCACGAAATTAATTGATCCAATTAATTTTTAATTGATATATTTTCAATCACAGAAATGATAGTATCAATTAAAAAATTAATTGATCCAATTAAAAAAATTAAATACTATTAATTTTTGTGATTGATTTTTGTTTCAATTAAAAAATTGTTTGTATCGATTAAATTTTTAATTGAATATATGTTTTAAAACTCAAATAACACTTTAATTGGAAAAAAATTTCGTGAATTTTTTTTTCTGTAAACAGAAATTAATTGTCCGCGCAAAATATTTACTTATATTTTCAATTGATATAATTTTATGGAATATATTTTCAACTGATATTAATTTTTTTGATTGATTAATTTTTTAATTGATTACGTTTTCAACTTGAGTCAACTTTATAATTGGAAATATGTTGGTGATATTTTTGTCTTTACAATATCCAATACGCAAAAATCAAATTTGAAAGATCAAAGTCATTAGAGTAACGACAAAATCTTTCGATTTGGACAACCTTTTTTCTCAGTGTATGATATGTTTAAATCAATCCAAATAAAGTCATAAATCGTAATATATATTTTCAACCCAAAGGGGGGAAGATCAAAAATAAATTTCACTGTAAACATTTCCTCTTAAGAATTGTATTTTTTTTCGCCTGATTATGTGTTAAAATGGTGCTTTCCTTGCCATTTGACCCATACACACATACATTGTAGGCGATTTATGATATGAATATGTCTGCTATATCATTTAGAGTAGCTTTTTGAATCTATGGGGATGTAACATTTTTGTAAAATCGATGTTCTTAATAGCTGACCTACTCTAAGGCCCTCACAACTGCCAACATGTGGTTCCATTCAGCCATAATGTCTGTTCGAAAATTTGTATGAACGTCCGCCTGCCCGCCCGCACAAGCACATTTGTGATGTCATCGCATATATTTCTTTTGTTGGCTGAGTTCGGCTATTATTATACAGTATAGGTATTTTTTCATAAATTCCTATTTTCCACTTTTGGGTCATTATCCAGGCCATGTTAAAAATTCATGTATACGAACAAACCCATACAAAGAAACTACATACACAACATGGAGAACTATAAGGACAATATGTTAATAAAACATTAAAAGCATTATTGGTAATTTATATTACACTGTGGACCAAGTATACCTAGCTTACAGAATGTAAAGATACGTTCATCATACATATTATCAAGACAAAATATAGACTTTTTATACCCTCCACCATAGGATGGGCGTATATTAACTTTGTCATTCCGTTTGTAACACATCGAACTATTGCTCTAAGAACCCATAAAGTATAACAACCATGCAAAAGTTGATCAACATCGCTCCATAATTATATATAGCCCCCATATAAACCGATCCCCCGATTTCGCTTGCGGAGCCTCTAAGAGAAGCAAATTTCATCCGATCCGGCTGAAATTTGGTACATGGTGTTATTATATGGTCTCTAACAACCATGCAAAAATTGGTTCACATCGGTCCATAATTATATATAGCCCCCATATAAACCGATACCCAGGTTTGATCTCCGGGGCCTCATGGATGAGCAAAATTCATCCGATTCGGTTGAAATTTGGTACGTGGTGTTAGTATATTGTCTCTAACAACCATGCAGGAATTGGTCCATATCGGTCCATAATTATATGTAGACCCCATATAAACCGATCCCCAGATTTGACCTCCGGAGCCCCTTGAAAGTGCAGAATTCACCCGATGCGGTTGAAATTTGTACGTGGTGTTAGTATATGGTCTCTAACAACCATGCAAAAAATGGCTTAATTATATATATAACCCCCATTTAAACCCGGAGCCCCTTGGAAGTGCAGAATTCACCCGATGCGGTTGAAATTTGGTACGTGGTGTTAGTATATGGTCTCTAACAACCATGCAAAAAATGGCTTAATTATATATATAACCCCCATTTAAACCCGATCCCCAGATTTGACCTCCGGAGCTCTTTGAGGAGCAAAATTCATCCGATTCGATTGAAATTTGGTACGTGGTGAAATTTTGAACATTGCGCTAGTATATGGCCGCTAACAACCATGTCAAAATCGGTACATATCGGTCTATAATTATATATATAGAACATTTTGTCAAAATTTTATTACTATAAAAATTTTGTCAAGATTTAATTTCTATACAAAATTTTGTCAAGATTTTATTTCTATAGAAAATGTTGTCAAAACTTTATTACAATAGAAAATTTTGTCAAAATTTTATTGCTATAGAAAATTTTGTCAAAATTGTATTACTATAGAAAATTTTGTCAAAATTTTATTGCTATAGAAAATTTTGTCAAAATTTTATTTCTATAGAAAATTTTGTCGAACTGACTTATTTACGTATTTAATCGGCCTTTTGTTTGTTTTATTGACACCCCGTATGGAGTAACTTACAATTGAGAAGACGGTGTTAAGAAGTTTTAAGATACCTTACCATCGGTAAGTGTTACCGCAACCCAAGTAATTCGATTATGGATGACAGTATTTAGTACAAATTTTTTGTGCAATCCATGGTGGAGGGTACATAGAATTCGGCCTGGCCGAACTTACGGCCGTATATACTTGTTTTCTACTGAAACCCTATTCGAATCAAATGAATCTTTTTAACTTCATTTCATTTCATTTCATTTCATTTCATTTCATTTCATTTCATTTCATTTCATTTCATTTCATTTCATTTCATTTCATTTCATTTCATTTCATTTCATTTCATTTCATTTCATTTCATTTCATTTCATTTCATTTCATTTCATTTCATTTCATTTCATTTCATTTCATTTCATTTCATTTCATTTCATTTCATTTCATTTCATTTCATTTCATTTCATTTCATTTCATTTCATTTCATTTCATTTCATTTCATTTCATTTCATTTCATTTCATTTCATTTCATTTCATTTCATTTCATTTCATTTCATTTCATTTCATTTCATTTCATTTCATTTCATTTCATTTCATTTCATTTCATTTCATTTCATTTCATTTCATTTCATTTCATTTAATTTAATTTAATTTAATTTAATTTAATTTAATTTAATTTAATTTAATTTAATTTAATTTAATTTAATTTAATTTAATTTAATTTAATTTAATTTAATTTAATTTAATTTAATTTAATTTAATTTAATTTAATTTAATTTAATTTAATTTAATTTAATTTAATTTAATTTAATTTAATTTAATTTAATTTAATTTAATTTAATTTAATTTAATTTAATTTAATTTAATTTAATTTAATTTAATTTAATTTAATTTAATTTAATTTAATTTAATTTAATTTAATTTAATTTAATTTAATTTAATTTAATTTAATTTAATTTAATTTAATTTAATTTAATTTAATTTAATTTAATTTAATTTAATTTAATTTAATTTAATTTAATTTAATTTAATTTAATTTAATTTAATTTAATTTAATTTAATTTAATTTAATTTAATTTAATTTAATTTAATTTAATTTAATTTAATTTAATTTAATTTAATTTAATTTAATTTAATTTAATTTAATTTAATTTAATTTAATTTAATTTAATTTAATTTAATTTAATTTAATTTAATTTAATTTAATTTAATTTAATTTAATTTAATTTAATTTAATTTAATTTAATTTAATTTAATTTAATTTAATTTAATTTAATTTAATTTAATTTAATTTAATTTAATTTAATTTAATTTAATTTAATTTAATTTAATTTAATTTAATTTAATTTAATTTAATTTAATTTAATTTAATTTAATTTAATTTAATTTAATTTAATTTAATTTAATTTAATTTAATTTAATTTAATTTAATTTAATTTAATTTAATTTAATTTAATTTAATTTAATTTAATTTAATTTAATTTAATTTAATTTAATTTAATTTAATTTAATTTAATTTAATTTAAGTTAAGTTAAGTTAATTTAATTTAATTTAATTTAATTTAATTTAATTTAATTTAATTTAATTTAATTTAATTTAATTTAATTTAATTTAATTTAATTTAATTTAATTTAATTTAATTTAATTTAATTTAATTTAATTTAATTTAATTTAATTTAATTTAATTTAATTTAATTTAATTTAATTTAATTTAATTTAATTTAATTTAATTTAATTTAATTTAATTTAATTTAATTTAATTAAATTAAATTAAATTAAATTAAATTAAATTAAATTAAATTAAATTAAATTAAATTAAATTAAATTAAATTAAATTAAATTAAATTAAATTAAATTAAATTAAATTAAATTAAATTAAATTAAATTAAATTAAATTAAATTAAATTAAATTAAATTAATTAAATTAAATTAAATTAAATTAAATTAAATTAAATTAAATTAAATTAAATTAAATTAAATTAAATTAAATTAAATTAAATTAAATTAAATTAAATTAAATTAAATTAAATTAAATTAAATTAAATTAATTAAATTAAATTAATTAAATTAAATTAAATTAAATTAAATTAAAAATTAAATTAAATTAAATTAAATTAAATTAAATTAAATTAAATTAAATTAAATTAAATTAAATTAAATTAAATTAAATTAAATTAATTAAATTAAATTAAATTAAATTTAAATTAAATTAAATTAAATTAAATTAAATTAAATTAAATTAAATTAAATTAAATAAATTAAATTAAATTAAATTTAAATTAAATTAAATTAAATTAAATTAAATTAAATTAAATTAAATTAAATTAAATTAAATTAAATTAAATTAAATTAAATTAAATTAAATTAAATTAAATTAAATTAAATTAAATTAATTAAATTAAATTAAATTAAATTAAATTAAATTAAATTAAATTAATTAAATTAAATTAAATTAAATTAAATTAAATTAAATTAAATTAAATTAAATTAAATTAAATTAAATTAAATTAAATTAAATTAAATTAAATTAAATTAAATTAAATTAAATTAAATTAAATTAAATTAAATTAAATTAAATTAAATTAAATTAAATTAAATTAAATTAAATTAAATTAAATTAAATTAAATTAAATTAAATTAAATTAAATTAAATTAAATTAAATTAAATTAAATTAAATTAAATTAAATTAAATTAAATTAAATTAAATTAATTAAATTAAATTAAATTAAATTAAATTAAATTAAATTAAATTAAATTAAATTAAATTAAATTAAATTAAATTAAATTAAATTAAATTAAATTAAATTAAATTAAATTAAATTAAATTAAATTAAATTAAATTAAATTAAATTAAATTAAATTAAATTAAATTAAATTAAATTAAATTAAATTAATAAATTAAATTAAATTAAATTAAATTAAATTAAATTAAATTAAATTAAATTAAATTAAATAAATTAAATTAAATTAAATTAAATTAAATTAAATTAAATTAAATTAAATTAAATTAAATTAAATTAAATTAAATTAAATTAAATTAAATTAAATTAAATTAAATTAAATTAAATTAAATTAAATTAAATTAAATTAATTAAATTAAATTAAATTAAATTAAATTAAATTAAATTAAATTAAATTAAATTAAATTAAATTAAATTAAATTAAATTAAATTAAATTAAATTAAATTAAATTAAATTAAATTAAATTAAATTAAAATTAAATTAAATTAAATTAAATTAAATTAAATTAAATTAAATTAAATTAAATTAAATTAAATTAAATTAAATTAAATTAAATTAAATTAAATTAAATTAAATTAAATTAAATTAAATTAAATTAAATTAAATTAAATTAAATTAAATTAAATTAAATTAAATTAAATTAAATTAAATTAAATTAAATTAAATTAAATTAAATTAAATTAAATTAAATTAAATTAAATTAAATTAAATTAAATTAAATTAAATTAAATTAAATTAAATTAAATTAAATTAAATTAATTAAATTAAATTAAATTAAATTAAATTAAATTAAATTAAATTAAATTAAATTAAATTAAATTAAATTAAATTAAATTAAATTAAATTAAATTAAATTAAATTAAATTAAATTAAATTAAATTAAATTAAATTAAATTAAATTAAATTAAATTAAATTAAATTAAATTAAATTAAATTAAATTAAATTAAATTAAATTAAATTAAATTAAATTAAATAAATTAAATTAAATTAAATTAAATTAAATTAAATTAAATTAAATTAAATTAAATTAAATTAAATTAAATTAAATTAAATTAAATTAAATTAAATTAAATTAAATTAAATTAAATTAAATTAAATTAAATTAAATTAAATTAAATTAAATTAAATTAAATTAAATTAAATTAAATTAAATTAAATTAAATTAAATTAAATTAAATTAAATTAAATTAAATTAAATTAAATTAAATTAAATTAAATTAAATTAAATTAAATTAAATTAAATTAAATTAAATTAAATTAAATTAAATTAAATTAAATTAAATTAAATTAAATTAAATTAAATTAAATTAAATTAAATTAAATTAAATTAAATTAAATTAAATTAAATTAAATTAAATTAAATTAAATTAAATTAAATTAAATTAAATTAAATTAAATTAATTAAATTAAATTTAGTTTAGTTTAGTTTAGTTTAGTTTAATTTAATTTAATTTAATTTAATTTAATTTAATTTAATTTATATATAATTAATATTTGGATTAGTTTTACATTTAACATGAAAGTAAATAAGAAGCTGTTTTTTTTTGCTAGCGATTATTTCTTTGTTAAAGATGTAAGGCGGAGGGATGAGGGAAAAATAAGTTTTAATAGTTTTATTCGGTTTTTTGGTTGGTTATTATGCAACACATACACTTTTTGCAACATATTTATTATTGTGTGGGGCGGCACCGTTGGAGGTTTTGATGATTTCGCTGTTATTATTATGGTTGCTGTTCCTGCTAATGTTGGTATTGTTGGTGGCATCGATGTCTGTGAAATTTTTGAGAATTTTATGATTGTTGCTCAGATGGTTATGACCACAGCGTATAAAAATAAATCCCTCATTACTGAGTGACGTTGCCGATTTGCTGTTATTGTGGTGATTCGACGATTGATTATTGCTGTTGTTGTTATTGCTGGCGTTGTGATGACGTTTTAGGGGAAACTTAAACATAATGTCTTGCGTGATTTGCTAGGGACATATATCTACAATATACAACATCGAAAAAGAAATCTATCTACAGCTACAACGATATAGTATAGCTAGAGCAAAATAAAATAATTAAAAGAAGAGAAGATGATTTTCTTTTGTATTTATATATAAGCTTCGATAAGTAAGAAAATAGAAAGAAGAAAGCAAAACAATGATAAGATAAACAAAAAAATAGAGATACTATTTTTTAAATAGAGTGGCAATTATTGTCAAAAAATTGCAGAAACAATATAAAAATAAATCTTTAACTTAAGAAAATTTAATTAACCTTCAAATGCGCATTTTACAACGAAACTATTTTAAGACATTTGTGTATAAACAATTAAGACTTCTCATATGAAAAAAATCCATGATTGAGATTAGCTCATTTAAGTAAAATTGAAATTCAATACTATTCAACAGTGCAGGTCAAGCCAAAAGTTTATGTGGTACGAGTATACTGGATATCTCTTTACCATATTTAGATAATGATGTAAATTAAAACAATTAAGTGTCAGCAGCAAATAGACGGAAATTGATATGCAAAATGTATGGGTTAGTCCAAGATACAATGGAAGATCGTAAACAGGGATTAGTTATCTATTATTACAACAATAATAAAATTCATTATAAATCTTTAATGATTTAATTTATGACGACGTATTCTCTTCGCTATTGCGGATATTATGTATAGGACTTAATCAGGTCGGCGGACTCAACATGTTGCGATCAGAGAAGAACGTGGTCTGTTCTCGCCACCGAGTAATATATAAAACCGATTAAAATATAAATGCGATGAATATATAACAGAACAAAAAATTAGTTGTTAAATCGTTTCGAATAAAAAAATTAATTGAACCCCAATCTTTACTAATTGAATTAAGCTTTTAATTGAAAATATGTTGATGACATTTTTTCAGTATATTGTATACAGGGGGGACTCTGTGTTCGTTAACTCGAGAACGACTGCCGCAAATCTCTCAACGAGATGGCTGAGCAGTACAATATTCAACTAATATGGTTGCCTGGCCACAGGGACATACCGGGGAACTTCGAAGCGGATGAGTTGGCAAGGCGAGCAACTATGTTACATATTCCACGGAAAGTAGAATCTCTTGGTATGCCTCTGACTACCTGGAAGGTCTTACTGCGTGAGAAGGCTGTTATGATGCCATATGTTCGATGGGAGAATTGCAAGGGTTGTAACGACACCCAGCAAATAGGGTCCCATACAATGGGCCCTGAAGTTAGCAACCCAGTGGATGACTTTGAATTTCGCTTGATGGTAAGTTAGCAACCCAGTGGATGACTTTGAATTTCGCTTGATGGTGGCTTAATTTACCACCACACTTGAAATTCGTAATTATTACGATGAAATAATCTGCTATTAAAAACACGTCCGTTCAGTTCGACGGTTGAATGAGGAATCATTTGAACTTAAACAACAATATATATATATATATATATATATATATATATATATATATATATATATATATATATTTATATATATATATATATATATATATATATATATATATATATATATATATATATATATATATATATATATATATATATATATATATATATATATATATATATATATATGTATATATATATATATATATATATATATATATATATATATATATATATATATATATATATATATATATATATATATATATATATATATATATATATATATATATATATATATATATATATATATATATATATATATATATATATATATATATATATATATATATATATATATATATATATATATAGTGTTCGTAAGATGTCAGATATCCCTCCTGATATCTACTATAACGGGTGGCTGCCTGATAGGCGAGTTTGCAAACACTAGTGCCGTGAAACTACTGTATTTGCTTTCATGATGCGGATGTAAAGGAATCAAACGTAATAGGTGGGAGCCACCGTGGTGCAATGGTTAGCATGCCCGCCTTGCATACACAAGGTCGTGGGTTTGATTCCTGCTGCGGCCGAACACCAAAAAAGCTTCTCAGCAGTGGATTATCCCACCTCAGTAATGCTGGTGACATTTCTGAGGGTTTCAAAGCTTCTCTAAGTGGTTTCACTGCAAGGTGGAACGCCGTTCGGACTCGGCTATAAAAAGGAGGTCCCTTGTCATTGAGCTTAACATGGAATCGGGCAGCACTCAGTGATAAGAGAGAAGTTCACCAATGTGGTATCACAATGGACTGAATAGTCTAAGTGAGCCTGATACATCGGGCTGCCTAACCTAACCTAACCTATACGTAATAGGTACTTTTTGTTAATGTGGTATCACAATGGACTGAATAGTTTAATCAAATCGAGCTACCACTTTAACCTAAATTAACCTATACAGCGTGAATGATATGTATTCCAACCATCTTTCGGCTGACTATCATTTCTCTATCTCTCGTCCGCAAGTTGACAGATTTATTCCACTGACATCTTATGGCGAGAATGGATGCAACATATATTATAAAATGAGCTTGGACTAAAATCATTGAAGTTCTATACAGTGCAAGAACTCGCCTGATAGGCGAGTTTGCAAACACTAGTGGCGTGAAACTACTGTATGAGCTTTCGTGAAGGCGTAAGCGAACTTTAGGGCCATATAGCTTTAGTTTACTGGAGGACCTGGAAAACGTTAACTGAAGCAGTTTGGTAATGTTTTTTGGAACAGAAGAAAATAATCGGGTGGGTTAAACGGTAAAAAACTATAAGTACCTATACGTAATAGGTGGGGGCCACCGTGGTGCAATGGTTAGCATGCCCGCCTTGCATACACAAGGTCGTGGGTTTGATTCCTGCTGCGGCCGAACACCAAAAAAGCTTCTCAGCAGTGGATTATCCCACCTCAGTAATGCAGGTGACATTTCTGAGGGTTTCAAAGCTTCTCTAAGTGGTTTCACTGCAAGGTGGAACGCCGTTCGGACTCGGTTATAAAAAGGAGGTCCCTTGTCATTGAGCTTAACATGGAATCGGGCAGCACTCAGTGATAAGAGAGAAGTTCACCAATGTGGTATCACAATGGACTGAATAGTCTAAGTGAGCCTGATACATCGGGCTGCCTAACCTAACCTAACCTATACGTAATAGGTACTTTTTGTTAATGTGGTATCACAATGGACTGAATAGTTTACTCAAATCGAGCTACCACTTTAACCTAAATTAACCTATACAGGGTGAATGATATGTATTTCAACCATCTTCCGGCTGACTATCATTTATCTATCTGCCGTCCGCAAGCTGACAGATTTATTCCACTGACATCTTATGGCGAGAATGGATGCAACATATATTATAAAATGAGCTTGGACTAAAATCATTGAAGTTCTAAACAGTGCAAGAACTCACCTATGCACAAAAAAACGTTAGACTTGAAAGAATGAATTGACAAATTCATTATACACTGTACGAAGTGACTTTGCGATATCTTTACCCATTACCGGCGAAGCGCCGTCTTGAGACCATCGACACTTTAGTATTTTTTAGTGGCAACCTTACTCTTCAAAATGCCCCCGGCGCCAAAGGACAACAGATAGAGATCCGGGGATTTTGGTAGCAATTGAAGCAAGGAACCTTCTTCTTTATCCATTCTTGGTTGACAAGTTTTGAGTGGGATGGTGCTGATTCCTGTTGAAAATCCGAAATGTTTGTCTTCCCAGGATTTCAATATAGTCTTTAAGATGTTTTTCCAATATATTCGACATTTATTTTGACCCGCGGTCGGAACGGCCACCGACCGTTATGGCGGCTCACACCATTACCATCGGCGGCATTTGATTTGTGGTGTAATTTAAAATTTTCGAAGGTGTACATATTAACTCTTTCCGGTCCGGTGGTATGAATACTATACCACTCATCTAATTAATTTTCCTACATTCTGTGTGCAATTGTTTATTCTAAATATCACTTTTATATGTAGATTTAAGCTTATATTTCAAGAAAAAAAATATACCAAATGTTCGAAAGATCTAGATATATATATATTTTGAACTAAACTTGAGTACCATCTGTCAAGTGTTGACAGTGTTTTCCATTATTTAGCAAATTTCTGCTAAACACGTGCGTTAGACTTTATACTTGTATATTTTTGATCAATAAGATAGTAAATAACGTGCTTGAAAATAGTAACATAAAAAATAAATAAAAAATTTTGAAGTAGTGTGGCTTAAAGTTGATGGTATAAAAATAATACCACTGCGCATTATATCCATGGCTAAAAACAATAAACTCAAAGACAGTGATATTTCCTATATATTGGAAACAATCGAGGATGAAGTTGTTGTGGAAGAGATTCTATCAGACGCAGAGTCAATTGTCGATGATGTTGAGGACCTCGATGATCAGAACCAAATCCAGGAACTTTTTGATAACATCCTTGCCGTCGACAATGAAGATAAACACTTTGATGAAGGTGAAAACTAGGGATGTAGTGGAGTTTTAAATTCGGGTGAACAATTTGATACCGACGACGATATGCCCATATCTAATTTATTTAGCAGCCTCGTAGAAGTCACCCCACCAAATTGGAGTAAGCAAAATTCAATAGAGATACCAATTGCATTTACTGGCATGAAACGAGGACCTACAGAAGTTGTGGAAAACGAGGCATCCTATGATAATTTTAATATTTTTAGTAAAAGTATAACAAAAGAAATTATGGAACATACGAGAACCTGTATGCTCAACAATCTGGCAAACGCTACACTGCAACAAATGCCTTACAAATACAAGCTTTTATAGGAATTAAGTTTCTAATGGGAATAAAATCCCAGGCCAGTTACAAAAGACTATAGGTCCGGAATTAAATGACGGCTATATATCGAAAATAATGCCTATAAGAAGATTTGGTTTGATTATCTAATATACATTTGAATGGTTCTACCTTAATGCCTAAAAAGGATCACCTAAGTTCAACAAGCTGTATAAAGTTCAACCGTTTCTGGATATGTTGCTAGAGAGATTTAAATCGTGTTTTAACCTGGGTGAATATCTAGCGGTAGATGAATCCATGATTAGATTCAAAGGTACATACCTATTTATGGATTTATTTTGTTTAGAGTTTACTCCACTTTGTTAAAGTAAAACGAAATCGTGTTTTAATGAATTTCATAAATAAAGCTATCACATAAGCGCGGTGGTATAAAAAGCATACCACATCCTTGCGTGAAATCCTGAAAGGAAATATTTTTTTTGTAATTTTTTGTTTCAATAAATTACTTCTGTAAATAAAAGCAAATAAAAATTTTCTTTAATTTTTGCCGATTTTATATAGTGCGCCGGAAAGAGTTAAGCTGACCTCTTTGAGAGACACCGTGATGCAATTGTGGGTTCAATTGCTGTTTCGACCAAACACCAAATAAAGGAGTTTTCAGCGGTGGATTACTGGCGACATTAATGAGTGTTTCAACGCTTCTCTAAGTGGCATCACCGCAATGTAGAACGCCTCTCGAACTCGGCTATATTCCGGAGGTCCTTGTTGAAAGGGTATTGGAGCCCTGTGATGTACGATAATATTCGGCATTAATTTTGTCCCCATTGTCGATGAAAGACCATCGGCCGTTATGGCGGATGTACATCTTTGGCAAGTAAACCCGATCATTTTCTTGTTCACAAACTGCCAAATTTTAAATTGCTTATTTTCGAAGAAGTGTATTTCTTTATTAAATTTTTTAATGCATGTCTATGCTATTCATAAATGCTACGAATATAAGTGAAGCAACCAAAATAAAAGTTATTCAAAAACTTAAGATGTAAAGTAGTTATGAGACTTTTCAAATTTGGACTATAATTTTTTTTTCCAAAAGTTCGAACATTTTTCACACAAAGTACGAAAGTTTTTCATAAAAGCTACGAAATTGTTTCATGAAAAGTACGTAACATTTTCTTAAAAAATATGAAAACTTTTCGTAAAAATGTCATAAAAAGAACGAAGTTGTTTCATAAAAAGTATGAAACTTTTTCATATGTTAAAAAGTGCGAAGTTGTTTCTTACAAACTACAAAAAATTTGTAAGAACTTTTCATTGTAAAAAGAACGAAATATTTCGTACTTTTAATGAAAAGTTTCTTTGGTTGTAGAGCAATGAAAAATTTCGTACTTTTAACGAAATTGTTCGTTCTTTTTACGAAGAAAATTCTTGTGATGTAAGCGAAGCAAATCCTTGACTCTTTCGAGTCTACAAATTTTTGTTCATAAAATGCCAGATATACCTTTCGGAATTTCAATGGCTTTAGTCCAAGCTCAATTTTAAATAGGTTTTGCATTCACTCTTGCAATATGTTCAGTTCACGAGCAAGTTGTCTACTAATGCGGCGTGGATTTCGATCAAATCTGACCATCACTTTTCGTAAAATTTATTACCATCTTCCGTAATAATATAATGTTTGGTTTTAAAATACATTAATAACAATCTCAGAGTAAACAGAAGGACGGACTAGAGTTGGGTAGTTCGCGAACGAACTAGTTCAATTGAACGGATCACTGAAATGGACGGGTTGAATTAGTTCGCATCAATCGTTCTTTTTCGTTCACCATGTCAATTTAGCAAACTAAACACATTGTATCAGTTTCTTCGCCCAGTTATTTTCGCTTTCCTTGGCACTGCCAAAATTTTCAGTCTTTATGCTCATATCACTTTTTTCACACAGAAACTATTCGGTATTATTTTCGTATGCCTTTCTGTGGAATAAATCAACGCAGAGCTAATACTCCTAATTTATGATAAACTGGACAAGAAGAACAAAAGAACTTGAAATGACTCAGTCGCTGACCGACAATGAACTAGTGATCTAACTGACCGAATTAGTTCACTGATCAGAAAAGAGCTAAAGTGAGCGATCATTTCATTGAACTAATAATGTACAACATTATTTATAATGTACAACATTAGGACGGACATCTTTAAATAAAATCAGGGATTTATACTTTGCCAGAAGGCTTAAGTTTCGCTTATTTACCTTCCTCATAAAATAATGTAGGACATAAGAAACATCGAAGTTCTTATCCCCGAGGACTAACTGTAATATGTAATGTAATATAACTACACGAGGTAAGCGCAGATAAAATCCTGCTTTAAATTAAAAGCGAAATTTTTCAACATTACGCTGTACCGTTTTTTTCATATCATTCGAATTTTCAAAAAAAAAGTCATTAAGTAAAATTTTTCCTTAGTTGGTTGTCTTTATATTAGAGACACAAACACATTTCTACCTCGTTCACACAATTTACCACTTGAAGATCATTTGACAGCCATTGCCGGCATTTGTAATGTCACATGAATACTGGAAAACAAACTCGACTCTCAAGTTAATTTGCATATTTGAAATGTGTGTTATTTGTCACTATAAGTAATTAGGTAATACAATTCCAGATAAATTAATATTTCCATGAATTCAATGAACAAATGTTTTCGAAACGTGAGTAATACGCATTTGAGGGTTAAAACAATTTACACACCAAAAACAAACAAAAAAAAATCAATTTGCCGGAAAAAATCCCAGAGCAAAATAAACCGCGAAATGTGAACAAACAGATATATCTTCAACTATGTTCACACACATTGGGAATATCAACTGTGAAATACTGGGCAAATAGCCAATTATTTCTGTTTATTCTTATTTGTTTATGTCGTATGGCTTTAGAGAAAAAAAAGATAAATTAAAAGGGATAGAAAATGGAATAACACAACACAAATTTACATGACAACATTAAATATACATAAATAAAAGAATTTACGAAAAATACACAGAATTTATAAAATCAAAAAAAAAAAAAACTACTATGCGAGTAGAGAAATTACAACAAAGAATTGCAACACTGAATTTTTCCGTTCTATTTGCTGTTGTTGTTGTTGCTGTTAGATTTGACAAATATTTCTATTTTTGAAATACTGAAGCACCAGCCAAATTATTCAAAGTTGAAAATTTTGATTTTTCTTTTTCTATATTATAATTATTTCTCTCATATAGTCATATAACTTAAAGTTGGATAATAAAATTAACAATTTTTTATTAAATTCATTAAATTGTTTGTTTTTTTTTCGAAATATTGTTTTTTTTATTTTATTCATAGAATCAAAACAGTTTTTTTTTTAATTTATTTTAATAGATATTTTCTATTTATTTTAATAGATATTACGCGCTATTTTTTTTTTTACTTTATTAACGTTTAACCCAAAATCGTTTTGCACTTAAATTAATCGTTTAGTATTTTTTCTTTTATTTTAATCGAATCTGCACGTCATTTAACACTTAAAACTAAAACAAATAGCTAAAGAGAGGAGCTGTAAAACAACAGCTCCACTAACAGACACAACTAAACAGGCGAAAATCTTAAAAATAACTAAAAAATTGAAACTAAAATGAACAAAAATATGCTCGCTAGATCTATTACGCTATGACGCTCTAAACGGCAAATGGTACTGTGAAAATACACAGAGCACAGTATTCATGGCACCAGCAAAAGAGCAGCGACACCCAGCCCCCACCAAACACAAATGCGATCAACAAAACATTCCGACAAAAACAATGTAAACCTTTAGCAATATCTCGCGGAAAAGGAATGCTGGCCACAACAACCATCTCAACACAAAAGTACAACAAAATGATCGCTCCACACGACCAGCAACATCACATAAATCCACCCCACTCAGAGTATAATTTTGTGAAATAAACAGACTTTGATCGACAGTCTCTTAAGAGAGCAAAAAACTACAAAAGAAAAGAATCTCAAGAGGTTTCATGTGTGTGTGTGTAGGGTTGCCATCACTCAACATTTTTCAATCGTATAAAAAAATTGTCTCAGATTTACACACAGAGATGAAACGTATTTGCAGTAGACCTATTCAAAGATTACCAACATTACTGGATACACTGAAGAAAAAACAATATTGTACTAAGATATATAAAAAGTATTCAAAAATATGAGACGGCTTTCAAAATTTTATTTCGAAGGCGCATTTTTGATTTACAAAAATGATCTGCTAATTTGAAAAGCTCAAAAAATTAATTTCCAGTCGGCATTAAAAAAAATTGGAAGCTCTTCCAAAGGCACAACTTTAAAAGCACTTCCAGAAGATGCACTCCCAATGATGTTCTTTATTTTAACTACCCAGGAAGTTCTTTTAATTCAATTTTTTATAACTTGGTTTTTTCATACTTTTAATGGGTAATTTTAACTTTTTTGGTTACAAACAGGTTAAAAACAGAGTACGAATTCATAAAATGGTACAAATCATTTAAATTTTGTCGAAAAAAATGCTAAACCCAATCTGAAAAAAATCGTTTCCGACAAGCGCTAGATTCCATTAAAAATTATAAAAAATTATAAAAATTATTTATTTGACAAAATATCACAAAATTTTTTAATTTACATCCAAAACATTGAAACTAAACAAGTGATGCAAATTCAGTGCAATGGCTGTTGAAATGGAGGACTTCCGTCCTATAACAAGCCCATGTTAAATTCATCGCTTCTGCGTCAATTTTTCACCACTTCCGGATCCAAAAACAACATTTTCATTACTTTTTTGGTTATGCTTTTTTTGCTGGGGGGTGCATTGAAAAAAAAAAACTGTACTAAGCACACAAACTACTATATAACAAGTATATACGGCCGTAAGTTCGGCCAGGCCGAATCTTATGTACCCTCCACCATGGATTGCGTAGAAACTTTTACGAAAGACTGTCATCCACAATCGAAATGAATTTCGATCCGGATCGGATGAAATTTGCTTCTCTTAGAGGCTCCGCAAGCCAAATCGGGGGATCGATTTATATGGGGGCTATATATAATTATGGACCGATATGGACCAATTTTTGCATGGTTGTTAGAGACCATATACTAACACCATGTACCAAATTTCAGCCGGATCGGATGAAAATTGTTGCTCTTAGAGGCTCTGCAAGCCAAATCGGGGGATCGGTTTATATGGGGGCTATATATAATTATGGACCGATATGGACCAATTTTTGCATGGTTGTTAGAGACCATATACTAACACCATGTACCAAAATTCAGCCGGATCGGATGAAATTTGCTTCTCTTAGAGGCTTCGCAAGCCAAATTTTTGGGGGACCGTTTATATGGGGGCTATATGTAAAAGTGGACCGATATGGCCCATTTGCAATACCATCTGACCTACATCAATAACAACTACTTGTGCCAAGTCGATAGCTTGTTTCGTTCGGAAGTTAGCGTAATTTCAACAGACGGACGGACGGACGGACATGCTCAGATCGACTCAGAATTTCACCATGACCCAGAATATATATATATACTTTATGGGGTCTTAGAGCAATATTTCGAAGTGTTACAAACGGAATGACAAAGTTAATATACCCCCATCCTATGGTGGAGGGTATAAAAGTATTCAAAAATATGAGACGGCTTTAAAAATTTATTTCATAGAAAAGCTCAAAAAATTAATTTCCAGTCAGCTAATCAAGTTCCGTTCAAATCATTATCGAGCAAAGTCATACTTCGTAGGTCCTAAAAAAATCTATATTTTTTAATTTGTTTAGCTTGGCAACTCTGGAGAATTTCTCTACGGAGAGTGTGTACAATGACAAGAAGAGCTAACAGTCAAACGATTTTTTAAATTGAAATCGAACGGAATTTAATTGATTTGTTACTACAACGGATTCGCATTTTGATTTTTTTTTTGTGGCGACTAATTGTGTAAAATATCCCCAAATAATTTGTAACTAATTTATTATAGAGGTGTTGGTTTGTCATCACCACAAAAATGAAAGTTTTTGTTTTGCGGTTATTTAATTAATTTGTTCGTATTTAAAACTACAAAAGAATCTGTTTGCTTTTTTATCACACCTGATTTATCTAACGAAATTAGAGAACGAATAGCAAGTAAAACGCATAGCTAGTGTATGTAAATTATTTTTAGAATATAAAAATGTATAAAAAGTGAACAAATGTGAATGAACTTTTTTTGTAAACTTTAAAGAATTAAAAAAGAAACAAATAAAAAAAACATTACGCGAGATGAAACTAATTTTGTATAAATATTTAAGTGAAAGTAAAAAAAATTTTTTATACCAAATATATATATATGAAACTAAATTCCTTAAAGAGGGATATTATGTTGTGTATTTATGAGAAATTATTATAAAAAAATTAAGTTTATAGCACGGCATGATATAGCTTTTTTGCATTAGTACCAAACCAAACTAAAGTCCAGCTATCTCTGAATAGCTTTGCCGACTCATTTTTATAAGGACAGACTTGTACAATGGTTAGAATGTCCGCTTTGCATACATAGGGTCATGGCTTCAATCCCTGTCGACCGAACACTAAACAGGATTAATCCATCACAGTAATGCTGGTGATATTTCTTAGTCTTGGACATTCGGCCTCGGTTATTAGAATGAGGTCCCTCGTCATTGAGCTAAGCATGGAATCGAGATGTACTAAGTAACAAGAGAGAAGTTCATCAATGTAGTTAGTTACCAAATTTGGTTTTCTCCGATGGGAAGCCATTCCAAATTGAACAATTTGTGAACAAACAAAATGATCGGCTTTACTTGCCAAAGAGGTCAGCTGTAAATTTATACCTTCGATTGGCCATCAGAATTCAAGCGCAATGGTGTGGCCCGCTGTAACGGCCGATTGTCGCTCCCAGCTCGTATTTGCGAACCGCGGGGATTAAAATAAATGCCGAATATTATAGGGGAGTATTGAAGCCCTGAGCAGACAAACGTTCCGGCCACATTTCAACAGGGGTATTTTAGAGAGTAAGGTTGGCACTACAAAAAACACGATCATCTCAAGACGGCGCTTCGTCCGACATGGGTCAATCTAACGATCAGCGTGTGATATCTTTGTGGACAGTTTGAAGGCCATAATTCGTGTCAATTCTAAATTCGAACAATTCTAAATTGATTCTAAAATTGTATGTTATTTTTGCTTTTGAACAATAAAATTAAAAAAGAATAAATTAATAAAAGATAGCACTTTGCTGCATTACATGCCACCCACTCTGTATATCAAAAAATATTTTGGTTTAAAGAAAAAATCCTTAAACTAGTTGAAATTTTGAAAAAATCTCATAATGAAATATGCTTCCCTTTGTCAAAATTTCCTGAAGATCATTAGTATCGACTAAGGAGGTGATTCTGAACCGATTAGTAGATACTATCTGCTAGATAGTGCGGGGTCAAAAACCAGTATTTGGGGTAGTCATTTTTATACCACACTGTGGAACAGGGTATTATAAGATAGTGCTTATGTTTGCAACAGCCAGAAGGAAACGAGATAGACATATGGTGTCTTTGGAAATATTGATCAGGGTCGGTCCCTGAGTCGATCTAGCCATGTCCGTGTGTCCGTCCGTCAGTCTGTGAACATAATTTTGTGTAGGTCGCAATTTTTGTCCAATCGACTTCAAATGTGGCACAAGTATGTATTTTAGGTGAGAATAGAACCCTATAGATTTTGGAAGAAATCGGTTCAGTTTTAGATATAGCCTTATATATTCGCCCGATATCTACTAATATGGCCCCAGAAGCCAGAATTTCAGCCTGATATACTATAAATTTTGTACAAGGAGTGCAATTGATAGTGTCGTAAAGTGTGCCGAATTTTGTTGAAATTGGTTGGTGAAAATTGGTGTATGTATTTGGGACAAACATTTATATAGCCCCCAACATATTTGACGGATGTGCTATGGTATCGAAAATTTAGATCTACAAAGTGGTGCAGGGTATAATATAGTCGGCCCCGCCCGACTTTAGATTTTTCTTACTTGTTTTTTTATACCCACCACCATAGAATGGTGACGGGGGTATAATAAGTTTGTCATTCCGTTTGTAACACATCGAAATATCTATTTCCGACTATATAAAGTATATATATTCTTGATCAGGGAGAAATTCTAAAACGATATAACGATGTCCGTCTGTCTGTCTGTTTTAATCACGCTACAGTCTTCAATAATGAAGCAATCGTGCTGAAATTTTGCACAAACTCGTCTTTTGTCTGCAGGCAGGTCAAGTCCGAAGATGGGCTATATCGGTCCAGGTTTTGATATAGTCCCCATATAAACCGACCTCCCGATTTGGGGTCTTGGGCTTATAGAAATCGTAGTTTTTATCCAATTTGCCTGAAATTTGAAATCTAGAGGTATTTTATGACCATAAAGAGGTGTGCCAAAAATGGTGAGTATCGGTCCATGTTTTGGTATAGCCTCCATATAGACCGATCTCCCGATTTTACTTCTTGGGCTTATAGAAACCGCAGTTTTTATTCAATTTACCTGAAATTGGAAATCTAGAGGTATTGTAGGACCACAAATACGTGTGCCAAAAATTGTGAGTATCGGTCCATGTTTTGGTATGGCCTCCATATAAAACGACCTCCCGATTTGGGGTCTTGGGCTTATAGAAACCGTAGTTGTTATCCAATTTGTCTGAAATTGGGAATCTAGAGGTATTTTTGGACCATAAAGGGGTGTGCCAAAAATGTTGAGTATCGGTCCATGTTTTGGTATAGCCCCCATATAGACCGATCTCCCGGATATAATGTAGTCGGCCCACCTGACTTTAGACTTTCCTTGCTTGCTTTTCTTACCCAACAAAAAAAGAGCTTCCAAAAAAGTAGTTTGGATCCCCAATCTGTGACCCGGAAGTAGTGCAAACTTGGATCATCTCCAATGAATTTTACATGGGCTTGTCATAGGACGGAAGTACTCCCTTTTTGGATCCTTTGCATTGCTTTAGAAGTTGTGCCCTGGAAGTTAATTTGAATGAAGAAATTTAAAAAGCGAAAAAAAAAATTTTTTTCAACCAATTTCACTTTTTTTTCATCAATGTTTTGTTTTATTACACAATTATTTTCCTATTATCTAATTTTTACAATTTGAAAAACTTTTTCGCTCCGACCAGGGGTTGAACCTGGGTTTGCTGGCACCATAACAGAACGCCTTAGCACACTCAGCCACAAACGCCATTGAACATAAAGCGTCGAAAGGTCAAATGTTTGTGATATGATCGTAATACGACACCAAGGAATAACATTCTTATTGCTTCTGGAGATGTTCTTTATTAGTATGAACAAAAAAATAAGAAACGCAGGTTCAAATCTCAAAAGCGGCAATTTTTTTATCAAATATTTTTTTATGTCATGCATCGTTTTTATTTTTTATTTTCGGCATATATTTTTGTATAAATATATTTTTTCCATTAAAATTCAACAAAAAATTAAAAATTCCCGTAATGTACAAAACCTTCTCAAAAGAACTTCCATGGAAGCGAAAAAGTCAAACGACATAGGTTCAAATCCCAGCGGGGATGAAATTTATTTTTTTTATTATTTTTTTACTTTTTTTTATCAATTTCTATTTTTTTTAGTTTTTTATTAGTTTTCTATTTTTTTTTGTAAAATTTAATTATACAAAATTTGCACTTAAAATAGCCTGATTGCGTTCTTTCTAATACTTGTCCACAAGGACTGCGTCGGAAGTAGAAAAAATCATTGGGGGATCCCAAGATGCGCTTTAGAAGAAATGTTTGTGCAATTATCCAAAAGGACTGCATCGGAAGTTGAAAAAACTCGATGGGGGATTCTGGGATGGGCTTTAAAAGAAATGTTTGTGGAACAACTTCCAATTTTTTTTGCTGGGTAACTTATGGCTGATTTTGTCGCCCATGTCGTATGAGTTATAAATGTTAAAAATCACCAATTTGTCAAAATGCTATTTATTGTGGTTCGAACAAATGTATGAGCCCCTTTCATTAGTTTTACGAACAGAAAACTACCCATTGCGAATGACAAAATTTTTGGATAGTTTTATACTTTCCACGTAATTAGCAAAAAACACAATTCAACTACAAAAATGTGTACAAGAAAGGTAGCAACTTGCCAACACATGGCCAATGGCTATATTTACCATATTTATATTTGGGCTCGCCAAATAGTACCAGGGTCGAGAAAATTTTCAATATACAAAAGAGGACTGTATTCGGATGTAATGTTCAATACTAGCACCTTAGCTATAAGTGCCAAAATGAAATTGAAAAAAATTGCGTATGACTCAAGAACTTTCTTCAATGGTTTACATCTCTCAACGGTATATACATATGGCATTTAACACGGTTAAAATGTTTCAAGTGTTGTTATTATATCTATGAGAAATATTTACATACCATGAATTTTATTTTTAGTGATTTTTTTTTTAAGATGACTGATGGACAAGTGACACATCAGTACATCCCGTGAAATAGAATAATAATTTTGAGCGCCGACATTTCACATGCTTTATTAATTACCTAATGGTGTTGAAATTGATTTGATGAGTAGAGAAATATAACACCCATAAGGAGTTATTGCTTGAAAGTTCATTTGAATGAATGAAATTAAAAAAAAAAAAACAAGTAAGGAAAGTCTAAAGTCGGGCGGGGCCGACTATATTATACCCTGCACCACTTTGTAGATCTAAATTTTCGATACCATATCACATCCGTCAAATATGTTGGGGCTATATATAAAGGTTTGTCCCAAATACATACATTTAAATAGCACTCGATCTGAACAGAATTTGATAGACTTCTACAAAATCTATAGACTCAAAATTTAAGTCGGCTAATGCACTAGGGTGGAACACAATTTTAGTAAAAAAAATGAGAAACATTTAAATCTGAAGCAATTTTAAGGAAACTTCGCAAAAGTTTATTTATGATTTATCGCTCGATATACATGTATTAGAAGGTTAGGAAAATTAGAGTCATTTTTACAACTTTTCGACTAAACAGTGGCGATTTTACAAGGAAAATGTTGGTATTTTGACCATTTTTGTCGAAATCAGAAAAACATATATATGGGAGCTATATCTAAATCTGAACCGATTTCAACCAAATTTGGCACGCATAGCTACAATGCTAATTCTACTCCATGTGCAAAATTTCAACTAAATCGGAGCAAAAAAATGGCCTCTGTGGTCATATGAGTGTAAATCGGGCGAAAGCTATATATGGGAGATATATCTAAATCTGAACCGATTTCAACCAAATTTGGCACGCATAGCTACAATGCTAATTCTACTCCCAGTGCAAAATTTCAACTAAATCGGAGTTAAAAATTGGCGTCTGTGGTCATATGGTTGAAAATCGGGCGAAAGCTATATATGGGAGATATATCTAAATCTGAACCGATGTCAACCAAATTTGGCACGCATAGCTACAATGCTAATTCTACTCCCTGTACAAAATTTCAACTAAATCGGAGCAAAAAGATTGGCCTCTGTGGTCATATGAGTGTAAATCGGGCGAAAGCTATATATGAGAGCTATATCTAAATCTGAACCGATTTCAACCAAATTTGGCACGCATAGCTACAATGCTAATTCTACTCCCAGTGCAAAATTTCAACTAAATCGGAGCTAAAGATTGGCCTCTGTGGTCATATGAGTGTAAATCGGGCGAACGATATATATGGGAGCTATATCTAAATCTGAACCGATTTCAATAAAATTTTGCACACTTGACTACACTGCTAATTCTACTCCCTGTGCAAAATTTCAACCTAATTGGGGTAAAACTCTGGCTTCTGGGACCGTATTAGTGCATATCGGGCGAAAGATATATACGGCAGCTGTATCTAAATCTGAACCGATTTCAATGAAATTTGGCACACTTGACTATAGTACTAATTGTTCTTCTTGTGCAAAATTTTAAGCCAATTAGGGTAAAACTCTGGCTTCCGGGGCCATATAGGTCCATATCGGGCGAAATATATATATGGGAGCTATATCTAAATCTGAACCGATTTCTTCCAAAATCAATAGGGATCTATTCTGAGCCAAAACACATACTTGTGCCAAATTTGAAGTCGATTGGACTAAAACTGCGACCTAGACTTTGATTACAAAATGTGTTCACGGACAGACGGACAGACGGACATGGCTATATCGACTCAGGAGCCCACCCTGACCATTTTTGCCAAAGACACCATGTGTCTATCTCGTCTCCTTCTGGGTGTTGCAAACATATGCACTAACTTATAATACCCTGTTCCACAGTGTGGAGCAGGGTATAAAAACCAAATATTATAGTTTCCTTTGAAAATTTCAGGGGGGTTTGATGGCAGATATTTTCACAGATCAATTCAACCAGTACGCTTAGGGATGCCAGATTTCGAAGAGGCAAAAAGAGTACATTCAGTTTATAAAAAGAGCACATACGAAAAAAAGAGCAAAAATAAAATAAAATAAAATAAAAACATTGAATTCCATAATAATTCATTTAAACATAAAAAAGGTTCATAACATATACATAAAATAAACCACTTTTGTTTTTGTGAAAAATGTTATTGAAAGGAGTTTGTTTACATTTAGAACAGAGTACAAAGTGAAGAAGCAACATCGGTGTGCTCTTCTTCGACTCTGATATATAAAGTAAAACTCTATTTAATTACAAAATAACGGCACAGGAAAATCTCGTAGTGTGGCATATACGTATGTTCAGTTTACTTTTACCATTTATTGCAACGCGTTGGAGACATATTTGTTGTGATACATACAAAGAGCACAAAGAGAGTACTTAACTAAAAATATAGCACTTTTGCGTGCTCTTTTGGCCTATCTTGTTTTAAGAGCCCATTTTGTAAAAAAGAGCACATGTGCTCTTTAAAAGAGTACGTCTGGCATCCCTAAGAATGCTTCCCGAAGATAAGGTGTGTACTATGTTTGAGTTTTTCACCAAAACACTAAATTAAAAGTGCAAAAATATATATGAAGGCGTTAACATTTTTATCAAGTCTCTTCAAATTATGGATGGAAAAGATGCAATGTATTGATTGCGAACCATTTAATATTTCGTAATTAATTGATTAAAAAAAGTAACCGCGAAAATAAGCTGAGTTTCAGCTTGAAAACTGAACATAGTACTCAGCTATAAATGTAAAGATTTTACCTAAGAAGACTAGATAAGATTCTGGATTTATAAGAACCATTTTTTGTTTGAGTTTTAGAGGAATCATAAACATCTCGTGCAAGAAACTGATGAAATAACGCCTTGATTTGAAATCTAAAATCTGTAGATTTTTACCAAAATTATTTAAATGATTACGAGAAGTAAAATCTGAAAATTTTAAATTCAGTTTCAAGCAATTTTCATGATCAGTCCACCTTCTGTACCCTCAAGATCTGAAATC
The DNA here is from genome assembly GCF_050003625.1 of Haematobia irritans. NCBI lineage: Eukaryota > Metazoa > Arthropoda > Insecta > Diptera > Muscidae > Haematobia > Haematobia irritans. Next base: position 149,361,172 of record NC_134400.1, on the reverse strand, counting down.
GATCTATATGGAGGGTTTACCAAATGGACCGATAAAAACTATATCATATACACTTTTTTGTGGATCTAAAATGCCAGTATATTTTCAATTTGTGGCAAATCGGATAAAAACTAAAATTTCTAGAAACTCTAGGAGTTAAGTCAGGAGATCGGTCTACACCCAAAGAAAAGTATACTTCTAAAACCAAGTTTCAAATTCTTATTTCTAGCCTGAATCCGCACTTAAAATTTTAAGTACGCAAATACTAAGTTATACTCATATTAAGTACAAAGTGCGCTTATTTGTGCAATTCAAGTGCTTAAAGTTTGATTTAAGCTTGTTTTGAGTTAAAATAGCTAATGAGAGCGCAAAATAAAGATTGTTCTCTTCGATACTCTCATAGATTTTCAACCCCGGAAACTGTTTTTTTCTTACATACAGAGAAATTTTAATGTTTGGCTTTTAGTGTTAGTGTTGTTGTTTGGCTTGCATTTTGTCTGCTATCTTAAGGCGACTACGGATTAAAATAAGAAAACCTTAACTTAAAATCAGAATACAGAATATATAAAGGTTTTTGGTTTATTGTTCGCATGCATGTATGAAGCATTGTGAGTGTGTATGTGTGTGTTTGATTTCGAGCTTGTGTTTTTTGGCTTCGCTTGCATTTTGTTTGCCAAATTCTTTTAGTATTATTGTGCATAGACTCTTTAAAATATAGATGACCCATCGCTCTCCGACCAGAAAATGTTGTCGTTTTGTGTTTTTCGTAAAGAGAAAATTTGCTAAAAATTAAATTTTGTATTTTCGCGGTTTTAGTCGCAATTTTTTGTTCAAATATGAACTTTTGAATATTTAACTTGATTATAAATCATCTGGTGTATCAAACATGTTCAAATTGTGGATAAAATAGAAAAATTGTAAAAACGAATCTCAGAGAGAAATTGTAATTCCCCCTATTTTCTTCGTTTATTCCTCATTTTGGGAACTGTCAGACTGCGTTTGACACAGATGGGTCATCTATTACTCAGTTATTTATGTTATTGTGTGCTTTGACCCTAATTGACAGTAAACTATTTATTGTCTCCTCACAAGAAAGTGAGAAGGAAGATAAATTAATAAATATTTCAAAAATGGATTGTATATACAATATTTAAATGGTAAGTAATATTAAAGTTTATTATTTATATATTCCATGCATTTTACATTTTTCAGTTTTAAAGGAGCGTAAGTAGAGGCAAACTGACTATTTAATGCAACAAGACCTCGAAAAGTTGAATTCCGCTGAGTTGCTTGCTTCATGGTCCAAACTTTCTGCTGACTTGGTAAATTAAAATACATATGTGTCTTTATATTTTGCATTTTATTATTTTTTTTGTATATTTCTATTATTTGTTATATATTTGTTTTTATTAAAAAATGTATTTTGTATTTGAATCATTTACAGATATTATAAATATGCATATGTATTTACTTTTTCACCTAGGTGTATTATATGTATTATGTATTTTCCCATTTTACGTCATTTTCTTTCCGTTACAAAAGTATGTATTTGTTAATAAATAATAATAATAAATATTTTTTAAAAATATATGAACCAATGTTTATTTTATGGGTACATGGTTAGTAAAAATCACACTAAAATCAAGCGCATATAAAATAACATCGAATGCGGTTAGGGATTAAATCAAGCATAGTGGGATTATATTCAAGAATAAAAACGATCGACCCAAGCCTTAATTCCGCTTAAAATAAGTTCGTTTTGGCTCAAGTCAAGCGCTAATTGGGTTTAATATAAGCTTAAATGCGGATTGAATCAAGTTCAGATTAGGATTAAATAGAGCTCCATTAAGCTTGAATCAAGCACTTTCCGTGCTTAAAGGAAGCACAAACGCGATTGAAAATTTCTAAAATGAAGAAATCCGTACTTTATATTTTCGGGATTGAATTAAGAATTTCCCACTTGTAATAAGAAAACCCGTACTTACCGTACTTTTGACATCGCTATGGCTTGAATCAAGTAAACTTTTCTCTATTAATTTTTTGGGTGTAGTGGGGGGCTATGTCAAAAACATGGAGGGATACACTTAATATTCAGCACATCTAATTGTAGTTCTAGAATCTAGACGCCAAATCGGAGGGCCGGTTTATAAGGGGGCTATATCAAAACATGAACCGATACACACCATTTTCTGCACACCTCTTTATGGCCCTAAATAGAATACTTCTAGATTTCAAATTTCAGGCAAATTGGATAAAAACTACGTATTATAGAAGCCCAAGAAATAAAATCGTGAGATCGGTCTATATGGGGGCTATATCAAAACATGGATCTGGGGATCGGTTTATATGAGGGCTATATATAATTATGGACCAATATGGACAAATTATTGCATGGTTATTAGAGACGATATACTAATACCATGTACCAAATTTCAGCCGGATCGGATGAAATTTGCTTCTTTTAGAAGACCCGCAAACCAAATCTGGGGATCGGTCTATATGGGGGCTATATATTATTATGTACCGATATGGACCAATTTTTCCATGGTTGCTAGAGACCATTACTTACACCATGTACCAAATTTCGGATGAAATATGCTACTCTTAGAGGCTCCGCAAGCCAAATCTGGGGGTCCGTTTATATTGGGGGCTATACGTAAAGGTGGACCGATATGGCCCATTTGTAATACCATCCGACCTACATCAATAACAACTACTTGTGCCAAGTTTCAAGTCGATAGCTTGTTTCGTTCGGAAGTTAGCGTGAATTCAACAGATGAACGGACGGTCGGACGGAAGCATGTCCTTCCGATCGACTCAGAATTTCACCCAGAATATATATATACTTTATGGGGTTTTAGAGCTATATTTCGATGTGTTACAAACGGAATGACAAAGTTAATATACCCCCTATGTTGTGTAGAATTAAAATTTTAACCAAATTTTCTATAGAAATAAAATTTTCATTTTAACCAAGTTTTCGATAGAAATAAAATGTTAACCAAGTTTTCCATAGAAATATTGACAAAATTTTCTATAGCAAAATTAAAATTTTTGTTAATTGAGAGGTATTTATATCGCTTTCGGCTAATTCATGTGCAAAATTTTGAAATATCTTTTCAATAAGTTTCCTTGTATTCATAAATTTACATCTCGGTAATGAACATTTAATTAATGTATCGCGTATTTATTTTTCTTAATTTCTACAACAATTATACTTTTTTTCGAGAGAGATTGATGTTATGAAAGTGTAGTCGCATTGTCTGCAATCGATTGTCAACACTTGAAAACAAAAACTTTCTATGACGCCCTCGTAATTCTTCCAAGTTTGGCACGATGATCGCACAGGTATTGTACGGTACTCCCTTGTGATGTTCAGTGTTTGTTTGTTTTTTTGTAGCGGGTGATTGAAAACTATTTTGCAGTGGGTTGGTAGTTTTGTTTATGTGGGACAAAAAAATTGTCTTTTGTTGTCCAATGGTTTCTCCCCCCTTTTTTTACCACTGAATAGGGTAGCATGTTTCACACAGCTATCTTAGTAATGCGGAAGGCATTCATTTCTCAAAACATGCAGTAAATTTTTTTGCGTCTTATTGCAAAGTATTTTCAAATTTGAAGTGGGTGCTTTTAGGCGTTTGAGAAAAAAAGAAACAATCAAATATTTTAAATGTGTCTCTCCGCTCGTACATTCACTTGTTTGTTGTTTTAGCTAGAAATAGAGTAGTAATTAATGATGAACAGGCGTCTGCTCTATCGGCACAATCAAACCAAATATGGGTTAATAGGTATTTTGGCAAACTTTTCATTGTGGGGGAAAATAGAGATCTGAACGAACGCATGTTGCCTTAGTCAAAACAAAAAAAAAAAAACAATTGAAATAGAGGAGAAAATAGTATTTGTAAATAAAAAAAAGTAAAAAAAAATTAAAATCATTTGAAGAAGGATTTTGTATAATAAAAAAAACACATACTACGCGAATAGATAAAAGTGTAATTGATTTATAGAAAATAATGTAATTTACCACATCGAACAAGTATGAAAGATTATATGAACTAATTTTGAGATATAAAGTTACACCAAATTTTTAAAATTTGTTTTAAACTATTTCTTTAATTAAAATTGCTACTTTGTAAGAATATTAGTCCATAGATTTAATTCTATAAATAAGCAAATTCTATAAATAATCCCCCATGTTCCCATATTTCAACACGCAAATCGCAGGAATTACAGTTTGTCATTATCCCCATACGTCTTTCGAACTCTCTACCAAATGGATTACATACTCTCAGCAATTCGATAATCTTCAAACGTAAACTTTTTGGAACTTTACAAGGAGTCTGCAGATACCAGGGATGACAAATGATGTTGACGAAAAAGTACTAAACATATATTAAACTATTGTAAAAGTATACGCATATTTAAATCTAGACCGATTTGGACAATTTTTTGTTTTTTAGATTTTCAAAAAAAAAAAAAAAATCTTATTTTGCAAAATTTTATTTCTATAGAAATTTTAGTCAAAATTTTATTTATGCAGCAAATTTTGTAAAAATTGTATTACTACGAACATTCTGTCAAAATTTTATTTCAATCGTTTTGTTTTGTTATTGTTGGTTTCTTTCTTTATTCATTGTTGTTGTCTTTGATTTCAGCTTAAAACCATGCATTGACTAAACTACAAGTGTAGCTTAACCAACAGAGGAAAAGAATGTTTGTCAAATTTATTTGGGCAAAGCCCTATAGACTGCAAGATGGTTGGATGGACGCACGTTTCGGAATTACTACATTCCTTATCAGCATCCTCTACTTGCAACAAAACTATCAATGAATTATCAGAATAAACTCAGGCAGTTCACTAAACCCAAAAGTGAACCACACTTGAACCTTCTGAAAAAAGGGTTTACACGATAGCCGGCTTTTGCCGAAATAAATTCGTACAAACATATCTCTTTTTCTTTGCCATCGTAAAATCATCGATTTGAGTGCAGTTGGCTGGGTTTATTTTGAGCGTGCTTCCTCTTTTTGTCAATCGTTTTGCTTTGATATTGTTGGTTTCTTTCTTTAATCATTCTTGTTGTCTTTGATTTCAGCTTAAAACCATGCATTGACTAAACTACAAGTGTAGGTTAACCAACAAAGGAAAAGAATGTTTGTCAAATTTATTTGGGCAAAGCCCTATAGACTGCAAGATGGTTGGATGGACGCACGTTTCGGAATTACTACATTCCTTATCAGCATCCTCTACTTGCAGCTACACTTGTCTGTTGGTTAAGCTACACTCGTAGTTTAGTCAATGCATGGTTTTAAGCTGAAATCAAAGACAACAAAATTTTATTTCTATAAAAAATGTTGTCAAAATTATATTTCTATAGAAAATGTTGTCAAAATTGTATTTCTATAGAAAATGTTGTCAAAATTTTATTACTATAGAAAATTTTGTCAAAATTGTATTTCTATGTTATACTAAATTTTGGCAAAATTTTATTTCAATAAAAAATTTTGCCAAAATTATTATTTCTATAGAAAAATTTTTGAAAATTTTATTTCTATAGAAAAATTTTTGAAAATTTCATTTCTATAAAACATTTTTTGAAAAATTTATTTCTATAGAAAATTTTTCGACAATTTGATTTCTATAGAAAATTGTTTAAAATTTTATTTCTGCGAACATTTTTTTCAAAATTTTATTTCTATATGAAAAATTTTATTCAACAATTTATTTCTATACAAAATTTTATTTCTATAGAAAATTTTTTCCAAATTTTATTTCTATAAGAACTTTTGTCCAAAGTTTTTTTTTTCTATAGAAAATTTATATACAGTGCACTCGCGGTAACACCGCCTAACGTGAATGCCGCCGAACGTGAACACGCTTTTTCTTTCACTAACTACTCCCTAATGCTGAAAAACATGAAATTTGACGTTAAAGACAGATTCACAATGCCAAACACAATTTCAAATACACCTACGGAATTTTTTAGTGGTCTAGTTTTGCATTTGGGAGCCACAGTGGCGCAATGGTTAGCATGCCCGCCTTACATACACAAGGTCGTGGGTTCGATTCCTGCTTCGACCGAACACCAAAAAGTTTTTCAGCGGTGGATTATCCCGCCTTAGTAATGCTGGTGACATTGCTGAGGGTTTTAAAGTTTCTCTAAGTGGTTTCAGTGCAATTTGGAACGCCGTTCGGACTCGGCTATAAAAAGGAGGTCCCTTGTCATTGAGCTTAACATGGAATCGGGAGGTCCCTTGTCATTGAGCTTAACATGGAATCGGGCAGCACTCAGTGATAAGAGAGAAGTTCACCAATGTGGTATCACAATGGAACGTGTAAAACTCCCGAATATGGCTATGTTTTGTTCTGAAATTCGCTAAAGTGAACTCTCTTGGTTTTAATTAGTTCACGTTACCGCGAGTACACTGTATATTTATTTATATATTTTTATACCCTCCACCATAGGATGGGGGTATATTAACTTTGTCATTCCATTTGTAACACATCGAAATATTGCTCTAAGACCCCATAAAGTATATATATTCTGGGTCGTGGTGAAATTCTGAGTCGATCTGAGCATGTCCGTCCGTCCGTCTGTTGAAATCACGCTAATTTTCGAACGAAACAAGCTATCGACTTGAAACTTGGCACAAGTAGTTGTTATTGATGTAGGTCAGATGGTATTGCAAATGGTCCATATCGGTCTACTTTTACGTATAGCCCCCATATAAACGGACACCCAGATTTGGCTTGCGGAGCCTCTAAGAGAAGCATATTTCATCCGATCTGGCTGAAATTTGGTACGTGATGTAAGTATATGGTCTCTAACAACTATGCAAAAAATGGTCCATATCGATCCATAATTATATATAGCCCCCATATATATCGATCCCCCGATTTGGTTTGCGGAGCCTCTAAAAGAAGCAAATTTCATCCGATCCGGCTGAAATTTGGTACATGGAGTTAGTATATGGTCTCTATTCAACCATGCAAAAATTGGTCTACATCGGACCATAATTATATATAGCCCCCATATAAACCGATCTCCAGATTTGATCTCGGGAGCCTCGTGGAAGAGCAAAATTCATCCGATTCAGTTGAAATTTGGTACGTGATGTTAGGATATGGTCTCTAACAACCATGTAAAAATTGGTCCACACCGGTCTTAATTATATATAACCCCCCATATAAACCGATCCCCAGATTTGACCTCCGGTGCCTTTTGGAGGAGCAAAATTCATCCGACCCGGTTGAAATTTGGTACGTGGTGAAATTTGGTATATTGCGCTAGTATATGGCCACTAACAACCATGCCAAAATTGAGCCATATCGGTCTATAGTTATATATAGCAGATCTCCAAAAATAATCTACCAAAATTTTATTTCTATAGAAAATTTTGTCAAAATTTTTTACTATAGAAAATTTTGTCAAAGTTTTTTTTATTATAGAGAATTTTTCAAAATTTTTTTACTATAGAAATTTTTTTCAAAATTTTATTACTATACCCAACAAAACTTATGATTACTGGTGGTACCTTCAACTTTTGTGGAAGTGGAAAATCTTACTCAGACTTCACATCATTGTTGTTGTTGCCATCAATCCCTGTAATTGCTTTCTTCACCGTTTTGTGAGTTGTTGAATCTTCGTTCGGCTTAATTGAAAATTTATTTATAAAAAAGATGAAAAAGATGAAAATTGCTGCATTGTTGTTGTTGGTTGTAATTGGAATTCAGTTGTTGCTACTCTTTGGGTTCAAAAACTAATAATTTAGCTCATATTTAAGTGGGAAGAATTTCCCAGTACTTCATTGGATTTTATTACTATAGAAAATTTTATCAACATTTTATTGCTATAGAAAATTTTGTCAAAATTTTATTTCTATAGAAAATTTTGTCAAACTGAATTACTTACGTATTTAATCGGCCTTTTTTGTTAATATATACCCCGTATGGACTAACTTACAATTGAGAAGACGGTGTTAAGAAGTTTTAACCCTATCACTACCGATGTCCACTTAGAAGGACATTCGAAAAAGACACCAAATTATATTTTCCCACTTAGTTTCGATTTATTTCTCGATGTTATTTTAAAGTAGAGGCTTTAATCCAAATAAGCTATAAATATTTTCCGTATTGGTGAGGTCGAAAATAAATTTTTATACACTTCCTTAGCAATAAACGAAAACTATGAAAATTTGGGAAATTTTTTCTACTGTATGTTTCTAGTAAATAGACATTCATACAAAAACTATAGCTGATACTTTTTCGGGTTCTGTTTTTGTATTTTTTCTCACACTTTGAAGGATACTATAGGCCAAATAGCGCTTATTTTCGTAAGGCCATTTGGTCACAATTGAAGAATCAAGTTTTCAGAACAAGCTCATATATATCTTGAAGTAATTGAGGTAGGTTTTCAAAATGACAATTTTTGTTCTACATGCTGTTAGTACAAGTAAAAACAGAAGAAAAATTAAAGCTTTTAACATTAGGTTTATTTCGGTAGTGAAAGGGTTAAGGTACCTTGCCATCGGCAAGTGTTACCGCAACCCAAGTAATTCGATTTTGGATGACAGTCTTTAGTACAAGTTTCTATGTAATCCATGGTGGAGGGTGCATAAGATTCGGCCTGGCCGAAATTATGGCCGTATATACTTGTTTCAGTGTACATTTTTTAAAAATTATAGGAAATTCCGTTCTGTTTTTTTTTTTTTTGTTAAATATAAAACTTTTGTTTTAAATTTGTCTTGCTTTTCCTTTGTTGTCTTAATTAAATCCACATTTTAATTTGTTTTATCTGTATAAGTTATAAGTTTTTAAAAACATATTATATGATGTTCTCCCCCGTAATAAATTATAAGATTTTTTTTCTATTTTATAAAATCTAGAATTTGGTTTGCATTTTTCAACTACCTTAAGTCTTAAAAAAGCTGCGTTGTTGACGATAAAAATAAATTAAATTTTGCAACAGTTTAAGGATTGATTTTACAATACGAATATTATCTCGACATGCATGCTTTGTATGCGTGAAAAAAAAAATCAAATCAAACGATTTGAGTTTGCTGGGTATATAGACATATAAATGTATAAATGTGAACATCAGATGTAAAGGAAATTCAAAAATAAAAACAAAAATAACCAATAAATTGACGTAATTGTTTTGGTTTTCATTTTCTATCGCTCATATACAAAATAAACAAAACAAAAAATCTCAATGAATGTCGTATAAATCAAAATTTTGGCAAATGATTGCAGAAAATGTGCATCATCAAAGTCATTGAGTGCGGATCATTAATTTAATGATTTAATTAAGAGTATCCGAAGAAAAACAATACATTAATATAATGAATGAATTATAGTCAATTTAATCGAGGCATAAAATATCGATAATAAGGATTTATGCAGCAGCACGCACTACTGAGAATGAAATTTCACTCACTGATCCAATCTTCATCCAATCCGGTTGTAATTTGGAACATGGTGTTAGTATATGATCTTTAACAACCGTGCCAGAGTTGGCCCATATCGATCCATAATTATATATAGCCCACATATAAACCATTCTCCAGATTTTTATATGGCCGCTAACAACCATACCAAAAATGGTCCGTATCGGTCTATAGGTATATATAGCCGATCTCCAATTACACACAAATTGGTCCATATCAATTCATAATCATGGTTGCCACTCGAGCCAAAAATAATCTACCAAAATTTTATTTCTATAGAAAATTTTGTCAAAGTTTTACTTCTATAGAAAATTTTGTGAAAATTTTAATTTTCTAATAGAAAATTTTGTTAAAATTTTATTTCTATAGAAAATTTTGTCAAAATTTTATTTCTATAGAAAATTTTGTTAAAATTGTATTTCTATAGAAAATTTTGTTAAAATTTTATTTCCATAGAAAATTTTGTTAAAATTTTATTTCTATAGAAAACTTTGTTAAAATTTTATTTCTATTGAAAATTTTGTAAAAATTTTATTCTACAGAAAATTATGTCAAAATTTTATTTCTACAGAAAATTTTGTGAAAAATTTAATTTTCTAATAGAAAAATTGGTCAAAATTTCATTTCTATAGAAAATTTTGTTAAAATTTTATTTCTATAGAAAATTTTGTTAAAATTTTATTTCTATAGAAAATTTTGTCAAAATTTTATTTCTATAGAAAATTTTGTTAGAATTTTATTTCTATAGAAAATTTTGTTAAAATTTTATTTCTATAGAAAATTTTGTCAAAATTTTATTCTATAGAAAATTTTGTCAAAATTTTATTTATATAGAAAATTTTGTCAAAATTTTATTTCTATAGAAAATTTTGTTAAAATTTTATTTATATAGAAAATTTTGTCAAAATTTTATTTCTATAGAAAATTTTGTCAAAATATTATTCTATAGAAAATTTTGTTAAAATTTTATTTCTATAGAAAATTTTGTTAAAATTTTATTTATATAGAAAATTTTGTTAAAATTTTATTTCTATAGAAAATTTTGTTAAAATTTTATTTCTATAGAAAATTCTGTTAAGATTTTATTTATATAGAAAATTTTGTTAAAATTTTATTTCTATAGAAAATTTTGTTAAAATTTTATTTCTATAGAAAATTTTGTTAAAATTTTATTTCTATAGAAAATTCTGTTAAGATTTTATTTATATAGAAAATTTTGTTAAAATTTTATTTCTATAGAAAATTTTGTTAAAATTTTATTTCTATAGAAAATTTTGTTAAAATTTTATTTCTATAGAAAATTCTATATAAATTTTATTTATATCGAAAATTTTGTTAAAATTTTATTTCTATAGAAAATTTTGTTAAAATTTTATTTCTATAGAAAATTTTGTTAAAATTTTATTTCTATAGAAAATTTTGTCAAAATTTTATTTATATAGAAAATTTTGTTAGAATTTTATTTCTATAGAAAATTTTGTTAAAATTTTATTTCTATAGAAAATTTTGTCAAAATTTTATTCTATAGAAAATTTTGTCAAAATTTTATTTATATAGAAAATTTTGTCAAAATTTTATTTCTATAGAAAATTTTGTTAACATTTTATTTATATAGAAAATTTTGTCAAAATTTTATTTCTATAGAAAATTTTGTCAAAATATTATTCTATAGAAAATTTTGTTAAAATTTCATTTCTATAGAAAATTTTGTTAAAATTTTATTTCTATAGAAAAATTTTATTTCTATAGAAAATTGTGTTAAAATTTTATTTCTATAGAAAATTTTGTTAAAATTTTATTTCTATAGAAAATTTTGTTAAAGTTTTATTTCTATAGAAAAT